>NC_064810.1:20144262-20444262 GCF_023721935.1 Panthera uncia
TATATATATATATATATATATATATATATATATTTAACATACATGGCTGCACATAAACACTATAAATAAGCTCCTGTAACTCTAACTAATGCTATTTCTTGGTGAGTGAGGAAAGACCCACTCCCCCATGGAGATTTAAAAAACGATCCTTTACTTTGGAAAATAATTCCAATAGCAGAGCAAAGCGATCGCCCCAGGAAGTTGTCATGTAGCCCAAATCCCTCTGCGGCTCACACAGCCCCTTCCTACCCCACTTGGAAAGAACTCACGGATACTTGCAGTTAATTAAAAGCTATTTAAACAGTATACGTTTCCTCTTCCAGGATTCGGAAAATCTCCTTTTCAGAGATATTATAAGGAGTAAGTTGTCTCCTCAAGCTCCCTCGGGCACCTTATACGGGGTTTTGCAGACCTTCTGTGATGAGGGCCCCTTCCTAATAGACCCAAGCAAATCTCATGGCGGCCTTTATGGGGCTTCTGCCTGAGTAATAAAACCCTCTTTGTTCCTGAAGAGCCACTCTTGTATTTAGGCAGTCCCTCTGGAAAGTGAGACACATTTATACAAATGTGGGAGGGTGGTAATGAACACTTTTATGACCCATATAATCAAATCTCTCTTTCTCATCATTGCCTCTTATTTGCTTATCTCATAACAAAGCCACACAAGTCCCCTTTCCTTCCCCAAATCCATTAAATAATAAAGCTGCCCAAGTACAGGGCTGTTCACCTGTGACATAAAAGGGTTGTATTGTCAGCAGAAAATTGAACTTGGCTTTTGTTTCAACAAGACACTAAGTTTCTTTCCATTTTCTCATTATTTGTCTCTACTGTTTTCCAGGTCGCAAATGATAGAATGAAATAACCAGACTCTTTTCACAAATACAACGAAACCAATAACTATATATCAATCATCAGGTTTATGCCATTTATAAAACTAAATATTTAAGTTTTTTAAAAAGTCTAATTGATTAACATTTGTAAGTTATTTGTTCTTATTCATATCATTTGCATTTTTCCTCACCTAAATCAGCAAAGGCATTTTTGCACTTACCATTTATTTTGGACTAGCACAATTCTACTAAATATGGACATAACAGAAAACCCAGAAGTCTCTCATTCGTGAATACCTAAAGGCCACTGTATAGTCCACATTATTTGTATTTGTGTGTGGGGGGGGGTGGGGGTGGGGGATGGCTAATTAAAACTGTTATTCAGCCTGACTGACAAACTCTCATTAAGGAAAAAAAAAAATGGGCTGTCTGCATTCCTAAAATAAATAAATAAATAAATAAATAAATAAATAAAAATTAAAAAAAATTATTCTCACATCTTGGCAAGTTTCTGTCATGGGGAATAGAAAGTAGACTTCATTCGTTTTTGTTCAGCCCTATGTCACTCATTTACTCATTTCCATCTCCTTATTGGTCTCTATGTGACTGACGTTTCTATGAAACTCTAAATAATCTGCACACTGATAACCATTATCTTTCTCAGAACAAATGCTTCTGCCTTGTCCCACTCACCTTTGTCCCCTTTTGGGAAATGCCTTGTTGAGTAATTCTCTCCAAGTAATCTAACTCTGAAAACACGACAGTAATCTCTCCAAGGAGAGTGTCAGTATTTTACTGCACTAACAGATACATGTGTATTTAGATTTTATTTTTTATTTTATGTTTTAATGTCAGGAAAGAAAATTCTATAACCAATATAAGAATTTTAACCTACACTAATTTTTGCTGTTTGTTATATCTGCTTCTCTTTCCTCCCTTCACTGCTCCTCTTGATCCTGCCTCCTTTCCTTTCCCTTTTTTCTCCATACACGGTCCAATAAAAAACCTCAGATCTCTTTCATTCCCTTGTTGTTATTTCTTATGTTGCCATTTTTTATGTATTTTTAGAGAGAGAGAGAGAAAATCTTAAGCAGGTTCCACACTCAACGTGGAGCCCCTTGTGGGGCTTGACACAGGGTTAGATGTAGAGGTCCATCCTACAACCCTGGGATCATGACCAGAGCCTAAATCAAGTGTCAGATGCTCTCCCAACTGAGCCATCCAGGTGCCACATCCCCTCGCTTTTAATCAAAACTCCAAAATAACACTGTACCAAAAACACCAAATTTGGGTCTCTAACCCAAAGCTTCTATCTGCAGCATGTTATCCGTCCATGGCCTGGAAGAGAGGGAGAGAGTTGGCCAAGTATTCTGTGGAACTTGGGGGACCAATGAAAGGCAAGAGGAGGTCTTGCTCACAGATGTGGTTGATAGAGTTAGAAGGAAGATACCAATGTTGTCGTAGGGGAGAAAGCCATGGGTCAAAGTGAAGATAAGAATTATGATTTTAGGTCCAAAGATTAGAAAGAGTTATAAGACAAGAAGGGGGGAACAATGATAATGACCAGTGAGGTAGGCAGAGTTCTAAGTGATCTCTAATATGTCCACTTCTCCCCTGTACACAGCTGTATGATCTTTTGAACTCTAAACCTAATGAATTTTACTTGATTAATGTACATTTAGCATTTACAGAACATTATATAGTTCTGTTGACATTATGGCCCAAGTGAGTCTGTTGTAACTCTAGGCTTTAAAATCATAGAGTTTTCTAGTTTTCAGAGTATAGGTCTTTCACCTCTTTGGTTACATTTCTTCTTAGATATATTATTATCTTGATTCAATTATCAATGGTACTGTTTCCTTAATTTCATATATGCTCCTTCATTATCAGTATGCGTTATGGGAATGCAAGATTTCTTAGGGTAGTATAGACATTTTAACAGTACTTCCCATGAGTGTGGTGTATCTTTCCCTTTCCTTGCATTGTCTTCAATTTGTTTCATCAGTACAATGCAAATTGGTGTAGCTACTATAGAAAACAGTACATACATCCCTAAAATAAATAAATAAATAAATAAATAAATAAAACATAAAATTACCTATGATACAGGATTTGTACTAATGAGTATTTACTCAAAAAAATACAAAAACATTAATTCAAAGGGATACTTGCACCCCTGTATTTATTGCAACATTATTTACAATGACCAAACTATGGAAGCAGTCCAAGTGTCCATCAATACATGAATGGATAAAGAAGATGTGGGGTGTGTGTGGGTATATATCTATCTAGATATAGATCTATCTATATCCCACATATATATATATATATATATATATATATATGTATATTATATATATGTGTGTGTGTGTATTATTCAGCCATAAAAAAGAATGAAATCTTGTCATTTGCAACAACATGGGTAGAAAGAGAAAGTATAAGGCTTAGTGGAATAAGTCAGTCGAAGAAAGATAAATACCATATGATTTCACGCGTATGTGGAATTTAAGAAATAAAACAAATGATCGAAGGGACAAAAAGAGAGAGAGGCAAACCAACAAGCAGTCTCTTTTTTCAAAGTTTTATTTATTTTGAGAGAGAGAGAGAGACAACATGAGCAGGGAAGGGGCAGAGAGAAGGAAAGAGAGAATCCCAAGCAGGCCCTATGCTGTCATCTCAGAGCTCAAAGCAGGGCTCGAACTCAAGAACCATGAAAGCATGACCTGAGCCGAAATCAAGAGTCAGACGCTTAGCTGACTGAGACACCAGGAGGCCCCAAAATAGTCTCTTAACTGTAGAGAACAAAATGGTGGTTTCGAAAGGGGAGGTGGTAGGGGGATGGGGAGAAGAGGAGATAGAGGAGGTTAAAGAGTACATTTATCATGATGAAAAAATAAAATGAAAAAAAGTAACCGTAATTATTAAAGAAATACGATGAAAAAATAATATAATTTTTTCCTGCTGGTTGCAGAAGAAAAGTCAGAGATTCAAAGCAGTAAGAGGATTCAACATGCTGTTGCTGACTTAAAGATGAAGGTGACCACATGGCCAGGTGTGAGTGGCCTCTAGGAGCTGAGCACAGCACTCAGTTTGTAGCAAGCATGGGAATGGGGAAACACAATTCTATAGTTGCCAGGAGCTGGATTCTGCCACCAATACCGGGCTTGGATGCACATTTTCCCACCTAGACAACAAATGATAATTCAGTCTGGCTGATACTTTGATTTTAATCTCATGATACCCTGTGCAGAAAACAAAACCACACAGTGCTAGACTTCTGACCTGGCCATGCACTGATAAATGTGTATTGTGTTAATCATAGCATTATTTATACATGGGCAAGAGTTTGGAGAAATTTCTAATAATGAGTCTATCCAAATTTCCTATTGCTTCTTAGATATTTATATCTGGATATAGAGCCAGAATCTTGGATTCAGTATGATTGAAAGCTTATCTTTCTCTTTTGCTACCCTTCATTGGCTGCAGTATAACTTGACTGCGGTAAGCAGAAAAAATAGATGCCCTTGACAAAAATGTCCACATCCTAATCCCCAGGACTTCTGGATATGCCATGTTGTATCCCAAGGAAATATTAATTTTGCAAAAGTAATTAAGATTGCTAATCAGTTTTACTTAAAATAGATTTTTCTGGATTGTCTGGGCTAAGCCAGTGTAATCAGAGGAGTCCTTAAATGGTGAAGGAAGGGGACACAGGAATCAGAATTAGAGAAATAGCCTCATGAGAAAGACTCTATCTGCCATTGGAGGCTTTGAAGACGGAAAGTGATTATGGCAGCCAAGGAATATAGACCGACTCTAGAAGCTGAAAAAGGCAAGGAAATGGATTCTCCCCCAGAGCCTCCAGAAAGAATGAAGTCTTACCAACACCTTGATTTTAACCCGGAGATTAAAACCCCTTTTGGACATCTTACTTTCAGAACTATATGATAATAAATTGTGCTGTTTTAAAACACAGAGTATATGCAGTTTGTTACCATGGTAATAGGAAACTAATACACGGCTTTTCATTTCCTTTCCTTTCTCTAGGTTAACAGTATCACCACCTGCTCGATCATCCCAATTAGAAATCTCAGCATCATCTCCAATTCTTCCCTTGTATAACACATGGCCAAGTCTAAAAAATATTCTATTATGTCACTTGTATCCATTACTTCCACTCCATTGATTGTAACATTATCGGGACACGTATTCATAATTTCTTGATTGGGCCACTGAAATTGCTTCTGCCATCAGAGATCATGCCATCCATCAAGCTGATATCAGTGTTATTTTCTAAAGCTGCAAGATGTGATCAAGACATCCCTTTGGGTCACAAACTCACAACAATAAAAATAGCTTTTTAATGATTTTCATAACATAAGTTTAAAAATTTTTATACTGCCTAGAAAACTTCAAATCTCTGAGAAGCTCTTGGAAAATTGAAATGCTAATTTCTGTAAATCTTACTCTTTGTTATTTTAAATATATTAATCCACTTTACTTATCAATGATTTGAATTATTTTTATGATTCTAATTATTCTTTATTCATGTATCATTCCTCATCCCAAATTATTTTCTGTGCCAGTTAGGATGTCTATACTTTCCCAAGTCAGTGTAGGAAAAAAGCTTTTCCAGTATGATTCCTTTACACTCAAAGAACAGATCCTATAAATTATCCTCACTAAATGCATAGCTTACCTCCACTTTGATTATTGTTTGCAAATGTAAAAATTCTCTGTACAGCATGAATCACTAACGTGACACCAAATTCTTTCTATCAAATACCCCGTATCAGGGGTGCCTGGGTGGCTCAATCAGTTAAGCATCCAGCTCTTGATCTCAGCTCGGGTCATGATCTCGTGGTTGTGAGTTCAAGCCCCACACTGGGCTCTTCACTGGCAGCACAGATCCTGCTTGAGATTCTCTCTCCTTCTCTCTCTCTCTCTCTGCCCCTCTTCTGCATGCACTCTCTTTGTCTATCTCTCTCAAAAAAAAAAAAAAACTTAAAAAAATAAAATTTAAAAATGTCTTATTAAATTGTTGAATCATTTAGATTTTTAAGACAGTACACTAGTGTTTGGAATTTTACCTCCATGTTTTATGTTAATCTGATATTACTAAATTATTACTTGTGAAGTTTTTTCTGGAGATATATACCATCTTATTTTACTTTTTTTTTTTTTTTTTTTTTTTTTTTTTTTTTTTTTTTTTTTTTTTACCATACAGGTATATATTAAGGTCATCAGGGACTGATAGAGCCTTGGCCACACATTGGCTTCCTGATATAAAATGTATAAACATTCTATAGAAGATATTTATGACGTTGTCTCCATGTCTGGAGTATTCCCCTATCCCTGACCTCCAGCAATACCCAAATTTAGTTTCAAGTTTTCTTGCATAAACGATTACTCCTGGCTCTTATAAATTATTCTTATGTTTTATTTCATTAATCTACTCTATTTTTCTCAAATATCCTAATTGTACATTGAACTGTTTTTGGTAAAGTCTCTAGAGTGATTTCTCCTTCCGTTAATTTACTTGAATCATTTGAAATTGCCAATATGTGACTATTTTTGACTGACAAAATTTTCTATTTTATAAGGTTAAATAGAGCATTTAGCTTAAAAAATTTGTACACATGATGGCAGATACCTATTTTCCAATCTCCCTAAGTCTGATATTCTTAGTCACAGTAAACCTTTTTGTACACTGCTGTTTTCCTGAGTGGAACAATACAAATATGAAATCGACGGTTTTCTAAGTGTGATTCATATTTTCAAATCAACATATAATACCCTTAGATAACAGGGAATGGAGCATGGGTATTAGCACACATTAAAAACAGACTGAGGACCCCCACATGAAGCGCTCAAAAATAGAAGATTCTTTCTTCAAACCTAGTGGCCTTTCGGATCCCAAATATCCAGCACTCCCGGAGGCATAGTACTTTTCACTTGTTAATTTCATACAACTCCAATCATCTCTGTCCAGCACTGATTGCTCTAATATCACACAAAATCAACAGTTCAAGTGAAAATGTGTTTGCGGAATTTGGGAAACCTTTAGAGAGAGTCATCAGTAGAATGGATATTAATCTAGGAGAGGATGGATATAACAAAACCCACCTTAACGCATTAGAATAACTCTTAAAGAAATAGAATCATGCAAAAAGTGCCTTGTAAATAATTTAGCCAAAAAACAAAGGGTTATTCTTCCTCTAAAGTATGTGAAGGGTGCTGGTCGCATATTGCTGCTTTGAATTTCACCCACACGTTTTAACCTGTTTCTGCCAGTGATTTGTCTCTGAATACACAACGTGTGATCATATATAGCAAGCAACCTTGCTTGACAAGAGTCAAGATTTTTTGAAGCATGGAATGAAGCTGCCTTTAATCTATGTTCCTGCTTTTATTCTTTTGGAGTAATGGATAAGAAAACTTCAATTCACTAATTCTCATTGACTTACCTTTAACTACTTCAAATTCCTTAGAAGAAAAATTACTGGCCTAGATTTAAAATATAAATGCTGATGCTTTAGTGACAATGTTACCAGTCATAAAACTTAAATCTCATCCAGGTATTTTATTTTTAAAATGCTTTAAAAGTGACTCAAATGTTGTCATACAATTATGGCCAGATATATAGGCTTCATTTGTTGGGGAGTGGGTGGTAAATTTTGCTTGTTTTGTTTTCTTTGAGTAAGCTTCAATGGATGAACTGATTGGACTTGAATATTTATATTTTCCAAATATCAAGATGTTTAAAAAATATGTTTTCTTAGCTAATCAATAAAAATAATTTGTACTTATGAGACTTACTTCTTATGTCTTAAGTTTGAAATCTATGAACCACATGCAGATAAACAAATATTCATTAACATTGGATCTTAAAAGCTTATTTAAAAAAACTTTCCGGGGGATCCCGTGTAGCTCGGTCGGTTGGGTGGCCGACTATAGCTCAGGTCACGATCTCGCTGTCTGTAAGTTCAAGCCCTGCGTCGGGGGCTTTGTGCTGACAACTCAGAGCCTGGATCCTGCTTCCAATCCTATGTCTCCCTCTCTCTGCCCCTTCCCTGCGTGCTCTCTGTCTCTCTGTCTCTCTCTCTCAAAAATAATAAACATTAAAAAAAAATTTACAAAGAAAACATTCCTATTTTCCATCTTCTGGCAAATAAGTACTTAGAGGATTTTTCACAATCAAATACATATTCGTAAAGATATAAATAAATGAGGGGGGTTGCCTAATGGCATAAAAACAGAAAAAATTATTAATTTTTGTTTCTATAACACTGCTAACACCAAATTGTTATAAACACTTGCCACCTGTTTCTGTCACTGCCACTTGTCTCCCTCCTCCCTTCCCTCTATTGTTTGAATGGATATTCAAAGGTCTTGGATAATTAATCACGCAGAACTGTTTTAAATATGTCTTTGCCCCAAGAGGCCATTCAAATAATTAGCCTTTTTGCAAGTGTTCAAAGATGTAATACATTATGCCAAGATCATAAAATCTCCAAATTATTTGCTTCTTTTTGCTGATCTATATTAACCCGATCTTTCAATTCTTTATTCCCAATTGTTGAATAAAACATCAACAGAAGATGGCACTGTTTATTCATTGTTTAAAAAAAATAGCAAATAATCTCTCCACCTTGAACAAAAAAGAAATTTAAAAAGCTACAGTTGAGGAGAATAGTTTCATTAGAAAATGGAGGGGAGATACCTAGAATAAAACATAATTTATTTGAAAATGAGAATAGGAGATGGTTTGAAGTTAAATACAGAAACTTACATTTTTGAAATATACTTACGTTCCATTGAAATTGCCAGAACAGATCATCTTATGACACAATGTTAGTTAAATACGAAAAATATAACTGCCATATGTGATATGAAGAGATTGGAAGGGTGTCAATAATGACGTTAGCGTTTTGTTCCATATTTACTTTTATAAATCCCCAAATCATGGACAAGTTGTTTCTCTCTGAGTTTAAAGGACTTTGTTTATAAGATGGAGGTAATAACATCTACCCTACTTTTGAAGAGTAAGTGAAAATTTAGCAAGCATTCAACTGATAGCTATCGTTTTACCACACAAGAATGTAAACATTGTGTAGGGCAAAGAAAAAAAAAATCTGTGCTTTATCTTTATATTATCAACATATAGCACCATGTCTGACATTTAGTAGACGCATGACAAATGTCGCTGAACTGGAAGAAGTAACAAAACTGAAATAGACTGTGGATTGGCTTTAAATATTGTTAAAATAATATTCAAGTTTTCAGAAGCAATAAGTACATAAAAACAAGTTTTCTAAAGAGGTAGAAAGAAATTTATTTTTATTCTCCCTTTTTAACTGTAGCTCTTAACACTATTACATATAAATAGATGAGTATATCTGAAAATAAAACAAGGAAAGAATCTGTCCCCATGCAATTACCCAAATTTACAGGCAAGACAAGTTACTTGAATCCAATCTACACTGATTAAATGTGTACATTTAAAATCATCAAACATAGAAGTGATGAGCTTATCTTTTATCTTAGAATTTCACTCCAGAGCAAATTTAAACCTTAAAAACAAAAATTGCAAATACATGTTTAGAAAGAGTTACAGAGTTAAGTAGTCATTCTTGTAGTCCTCTAGTCCCTATGCAATAGAAATTGCTAGTATTCAGTAAAAATAATCCATCTTCTCTTCTTCTGAGGTATATACCTAGCCTATATTTCCCGGTCTTCTTTGAACTTAGATTTGGCCACATGATTGAGTGCTAGCCAATGAAATGTGAATCAGAGTCCTTCATGTTATTGTTATGTGAATGTTTTTGTAAAATGGATGTCCCTCCCACCCCCACCCCCCTCCCCAACAGGATACCAAGAGCAGGGCGGTAATTGAGCTCTATCCAGCCAGGGAAGGATATGTTATCACCGACCTGTTTAAAATGGCCACTGCAGAACATCTCTCATTCTTTCCTCTAGCAAGATCCAGTCAACAAAAGGCGGAAAGTGATGGAAAAGTACAAGATGGAAAAATCTACTTCCCTGGATCGTGGAGATATTCACTCATGAACCAGGAAAATCTAACTTAAACAGGAGAGTGAGAAATTAACTTCCTTTGGGTTTCAGCATTATGAGTTGTTAGGTCTGCTTTTTCCAGCAGTTTGCGTTATCCAAACTAACACTAAAGGAAACAGTGATATGATATCCTGAGAACACATGAAACTTACTACTTCCTTAGCTCTTTCTTAACCACTTTCTTTGCAGCATTATATTGCTAATTAACATATCACAGCCTTTCACTATTTTTACTCACTGTCAATAAGGTGTGTTTAATGGCTGAAAAAAATAACAATATTTGCTTCTCTCTGACCCTTCTAAGCTAGAATAAAGATTTTTCTGACTTAACTACTAGTAGTAAGTCTTGTCAAGAGGTGAGAGCCAACTTGGTTTATCCAATCAATAAGCAATTATATACAGCGAGCAAATACTTTTTATTAAATATTGCTATTCCTTAAATTAACAATACAAAATTGTAGCCCATAGACACCTAAATTTTTAGGATATTTTACAGAAATACCCTAATTTCTATCACCTCTCTGATAAGCTCATCTCTCAAGCCCTTCTCAGATTTGGTTAATTTCTAACACCAACAACAGTAATGAAGAAGGCAGGGGTAGGGAAATGCGATTTGAAACAAAATTGATATTAACTACTTCCATCCCTGTGTATGTGGTGGGTAGATAGGTAGGTGTAGAGGATAGCATAATTCATCTCAGTGGGAGCGAAATATCTCCATCGCTCTTATCTTTCAGTGCAGAGCGTTAGTAGAAGCAAGAAGGAAGTGTTAGAAATTCCCAAGTCACGGCTAATTGTTTCCAGCTGAAGAGCCAAACATGGAGTGGCTCCATAGCAGAACATATTAATAAGTCTCGGATATTGAAGAAAGGAGGGAAGGCCAAGAAGAAAAATCAGAGGAAACGGGTCTATACTTTGCATAATAAAATTAATGGAAATGACTTAGTGGGGTGGAGTGAAAGAGATATAATCTCTAAAGAGAGAGGAGCTGGACAAAGGTTAATACATTTGAATATGCATAAATGCATTCTGTGAGTGGGGATTTTTGTAAGAAGAAAAGCTGGTTCTTCTAAAATTTCCCCACTGTACCCTGATTTCGTTCTGTTCTCTGTTCTTTCTCTTTTCTCTGTGCTCTAGGATTCTCACCCTTGCAGGCTGCAACTCCAGCCTCCCTTGACCTCTGGCTTGCAGTTCACCTAAAAGAAGACACTCGCAAGGTTTCAGAGGACAGGAGGAACAACAGGTTCAGGACGTTTCTTCTCTTTTCCCCTTTCTGTTTCACAACTCAGGTCGTGGAATAGCTGCTTCTTTCCACGTCTACAGGTCTAGATAGGTGGTCCTCCACCATGATTCCAGCTCTCGCCAGCCCATGATAACCTTGTCTCTCCCCTCCACTCCTTTAGGCCTGAGGTAGCTAGACTGTGTCAACTCCCCAGCTGGTTCCCTGGGCCCTGTCCACACCTCTTCCAGTTACTGAATTACATTCTCTGAAATTCAACACGTCTGAGGAGATTTGTTTCTTGCCAGAGCATGACTCATACATCGAGAGTGCCATTGACTAGAGACGGAGTTTAATGTCTGGTTTGGCCTTTGTTATTTGAAAAATCTCTACAAGCAGAAATGAGACAAATCAAAGTGTTTGATTGACTTAAAATGCTGATATCATTTTGTGTCCATAAAACATAAAGGAATCATTTGGTGTTTCTTGAGGGTTATTCCCCTGTATCTTTATATAAAATATGCAAATTAATGGCCTTACCTTTTGCAAAGTTTTTAGTTATTAAAAAGATTTTAAAACACAAGGAATCCCTTCATTTTTCTCTTGAGTAGGTACTCAACTTGGAAAGACTAACTTTCCCATCCCAGGGATCTGTGCATGAGACGGTGTGTGGATTCTTCAACTGAAAGGAAACAGTGAGAATAACTACACATGGTCAGACCGGATCAGATCAATCCTTCATCAGGAAAGAATTGAGCGGTCTGAAATTTTGTGAAATATTAGAAACAGAACTCGAAGATATTTTAATAAATCAAAACTTTATTATTTTTTAGTAGAGCGAAACTTTAAGACAAATCTCACATGATAGGGAAAGCTCACCAAACATCGGAGTAGTACAAATCGAGATGAAATGCTAGACAGAATGTTCCTGTTCTCCATGTGAACATGCATTTCTAAAGGTTCTTGGCCCGAAGATCTTTTATGAAACGTCTATACTCATTTGTTGTACTTTGCCATATTCAAGTTCAGTTTCTCGCGTAAGACTGCAAACTCTCTGAGAACAAATTTTCATATTAGTCTTTAAACATGAAGACTGCAATCCATTACTACTACAGAGAGCTTGGGTATTTTTGCATTTTAATTTTGTTTTTTTTAATTTCCACTTCTCTTGGCACTCTACAGAATCAGGCAATGCTACTATTCCTTCTACATACTCTGTATGGTACAGTAATATAAAGATGCTTAAATCTATATAACAACAGGGGCACCTGGGTGGCTCAGTCAATTGAGCAACAGACTTCAGCCCAGGTCATGATCTGGCAGTTCATGGGTTCAGTCCTGTGTCAGGCTATGGGCTGACAGCTCGGAGCCTGGATCCTGCTTTGGATTCTGTGTCT
This sequence comes from Panthera uncia, assembly GCF_023721935.1. NCBI lineage: Eukaryota > Metazoa > Chordata > Mammalia > Carnivora > Felidae > Panthera > Panthera uncia. The sequence continues at coordinate 20,156,784 of NC_064810.1, forward strand.
CCCTCTCTCTCTCTCTCTCCCTCTGCCTCTCTTCTGCTTGAGCTCTTCCTCTTTCTCTCTCTCTTTCAAAAAAAAAAAAAAAAAGTATATACATATATATATATATATATTTTTTTTTTTTTTTTTTTAATTTATATAACAACAAAACTGAGTGCTTTCTGTAAGAGGCTGGGAAGCACTTTAAAAATGTGACTAAATCCCTTATCTCTGCTGAAAGTTTCTTATCTACATGAAATGACTGAAGTGTTTTTCTTGTTTGTTTGTTTTGGTTGTTTGGTTTTTGCTTTGCAGTGGTGGTGGTGGGGGCATTGTGCAATGCTTAGAAATTTGTCATGGCAACAGTTTGGAGCCATATTTTGGTCCTGAAGGACCCTGTATTTTGGAGAAATGATCACATCTTATGTCTAGTCTATATTGAGTGCTGTATTCCCTTAGCTTTCCCGAACCTTGAATTATGCAAACAGAATATCCTTAGAAACACAGAGAAAGGAAAAGAGGCAACAGAGTGTAAGGGAAATGACTTAGTTTCTTTCAGGACAGTTCTTTCTTCTCTTTACCTGAGTTAGCCTGTCCTATTCCTATAGCTTTGAATCTGGGCAAAACCTCACATTACTACTCTTGGTAGAGACCCTGACTTATCAGTTTTTTAAAACGTCTCTTCCTTGGGAGATATATGGTTTCTGTTCATACTGAGACCTGTTCACACAAGCTTGTTAAACTATGGTCTTTTAATATTTTTGTACTCTAAAAATACATATAAAGTGGATTCTTGTCCAAGAAATTTTCATATTTTCATCTTAACAGGAAAACCATGGTTATACAGCATTCATATTTTATGCCTGCAAATGAACATATTCTGAGACTAGTGATTAGTGCACATAGTATGATTTTGACTCTATAGGTTTATCCATGCTTATTTTATACTATTCTTTAAAAACCCTTGAGTGATTGATGATATTCACTTATATATATCATTTAAATTCAGGTGATAAGTATAGTTATGAAAGTCAATTGGTATTTTAGTATTCTTTGACATAGTAAAATATCTTAAATATTTTATTTTTATTTAAAAAAATTTAATGTTTATTTTTGAGAGAGACAGAAAGAGACAGAGCGTCAGCAGGGGAGGGGCAGAGAGAGAGGGAGACACAGAATCCAAAGCAGGCCCCAGGCTTCAAGCTGTCAGCACACAGCCCGACATGCAACTCGAATCCATGGATCGTGAGATCATGACCTGAGTTGAAGTCGGATGCTTAACCGACTGAGCCACCCAGCTGCCCCATTAAAGATTTTAATCTCCATTGTTAGTGAAAGTAAATTTCTGAGTGTTAGTCAACAAACTGACTACTAAGTGAAGCAACTGAAAGACATTTTATTTTTTAACTATCTTAACTAAATTTTTAGCTGGTACAATCAAATGCTATAAATTGATTATACGATCACCCTTCTTTTGATCAATTTATCAGAACTGCCCATAGCCACTGACTGATTTCTGCCCTCCTCTTCACTATCAACAGGCTTATTAAGTAATTTAAAAAATGCTTATTAACCCTCTACAACCTACTAGATCTTGTGCAACATATTGGGGATAAATGAGTCCCACGTACAGCTTCTTTCTTCAGGGGGGAGGAGATCAATGTTGGTCAAGTGATTACATGAGAACAATAAAATATCAATTGTGACAATTGCTGCAACAGAGAGGGGTCAGCAGATGAGCTTAAAATATCTGCTCAGGTCATGATCTCACGGTTCACCGGTTGGAGCCCCTCGTGGGGCTCTATGCTGACAGCTCAGAGCCTGGAGCCTGCTTCAGATTCTGTGTCTCCCTCTCTTTCTGCCCTTTCCCTGGTCAAGCTCTCTCTTGCTCTTAGAAATAAATAAAAACATTAAAAAAAAAAATAAGGGTATTTGACTTAAAGAAACCTTGTACGTATTAATTATTAAGGTCTTATCTGGGGGCTCCTGGGTGGCTCAGTTGGTTAAATGTCTGGCTCCTGATTTCAGCTCACGCCATGATCTCATGGTTTGTGGGTCCCAACTCCACATGGGGCTCTGCGCTGACAGTACAGAGCCTACTTAGGATTCTCTCTCTGACCTTCCCGCTTGCTTTCTCTCTGTCTCTCAAAATAAATAAATAAACTAAAAGAAAAAAAAAGGGGGGGTCTTGTCTGAAGGAAGCACAGGCATTAACTAGATGGCATGGGAGGGAAAGAAGGAAGTACACGTGCAAAAGCTCTATGAAAGGAGAGACTGAAATTGGGTCAAAGGGTTGGAATGGAGAGAATGATAAAGATTGTGCAGTCAGAAGAAGCAAAGGTTTAATAAGTAATCTTTACCATTTCAGAAGAAGGATACCATTAGAGGACTGTAAACGGAGAAGGGACATGATTTAGATCAGAGCAATGCCATCAGACGCAGGGAATATCGGTTGCTTAGGGATTGTTGTAATGTTTCAAATGAGGTTTAAATAAGCATGAAACTGGTACAGTCGCCGTATTTGAGAGATATTTAGAGAACAAAATCAACTATACATCTAGTTTATCAGAGATAACTTCTTCGGGAAAATATTCATAAAGAGATACATGTTCCTTGTCTTATGTAACCATCATGGCTGAGCCTCTGGATGGAATCATCTAAAACAAACAAACATGGGGCGCCTGGGTGGCTCAGTCGGTTAAGCGCCGACTTGGGCTCAGGTCATGATCTCGCGTCCGTGAGTTCGAGCCCTGCGTCGGGCTCTGTGCTGACAGCTCAGAGCCTGGAGCCTGTTTCAGATTCTGTGTCTCCCTCTCTCTCTGCCCCTCCCTTGTTCATGCTCTGTCTCTCTCTGTCTCAAAAATAAATAAACATTAAAAAAAAATTAAAAAAAAATAAAATAAAATAAAACAAACCAAAAACACACCACAAGCATTTCATCTTGTGTGTGTAATGTCCAGAGTGAAATCGCCAGTCAATTTAGTTACTCAGTAGGATAAATACAGTCATATTAATACAGAAACCACTACACAAAGGCACCGCCCTCTTATGATTAACGGAAGGAATTACAGTTTTGAAAAGGAGAGCAAAATCAGGCATTTCTGTCAAACCCTTTTTCTTAATGAGCGTGTGGTGATTACCAGTTACAAATCTATCTTAGGAAAGCTCACTTACTGCATAGATACTACTTTCTCTTTGTAGAAATACTCATAAGAGGTGAGTTTTGTGTTCTTCTCTCCCCCCTGAAAACATCTTTTAGATACGTTATATGGAATTTATTTTCTCTACATGTACATATCTTAATGACAACATTTTGGAGTTCTTCCTCACTTCCTGACAGATGTCAGACTGGTATCTCTCTACTTCAGAGTGACATAGAGCAGATCAGTGGTTGCTCCTCAGGGAGGAAAACAACTGAAACGTGGTATAAGGCAACTTTTGGAAGCAAAGCAAATATTCCATATCTTGTCTTGTTCGGTGGGCATACAAGGCAAACTTATCAGTCTGTCTATTTAAGATCTGAACGCTTTTTTGTATGTAATATTTTCTTCAATTACAAAATAAATAAAATTAGTATAAAAATAAAGTAAATATTTCTCTCAGTTCTTTGTGCACCTCATGGTAAGCGATGAAAGTCCATGGCTGAAAGTGGACGTTATCACACTTAAGAGAGAAAACTAAAAAAAAAAAAAAGACCTGATGATTTTGAAGGTATCTGAATTCGTACATGTTACAAAGAGGTTAGGCAGGTTTTCTGGCTTCAGAGACACAACAAGAACAAGAAGTAAAACTAGTAAATGAAGGACCTTGTTCCATTTCAGGAGGACATCTAGAACACCTGACACTTTGCACTCAACAGGCTGGGGTAGAAAGCTTTCTGATCATGCAAGCTCTAAGCAGAACAAGTTGAATTGTGCTGAGAGATGTTAGGAGGTGTTTCTACAGGTAGTGGGATTGGGCCAGAGGGGCTTAGAGACTTTCACTAACTTCAAGATGTGAGGATCTAAAATGTATATTTCAACATACCAAATTACCCTAGCATGGCTATCCTTGTAAGTTTCTGAAAGCGGCACTTAACGTACTGTTCATCTTACCTCACTGTCTATCACATTTAACACATTTGCCATCACCTTTAAGGCAGTGTGTTTATAAACCTGTGTGGAGTGTTTGGTGTTGCAGGTCGAGTTTCTTTTGATTTTATGAGTTATTTTAATCTTGTTTCATGGCTGATTTCCAATTTCAAATTCAGTGCATTAGAGACTTTAGAAATTGAGCTATAGACAAAAAAAAAAAAAAAATTGAACTGAAACATTTTTATCTCATTTACTATCTATGGCAACATGACATTAAAAATTATATTAATAACATTTTGTTTCCTAGTAAAGTCATCCTTAAAAAGTTTCCATTGGTAAAATTAAAGAAAACGAACAAAGCTACTTTATCTAGTGAATGAAAATCTCAGTTTAACCCCTTGTTATAGTGGATCAGTCTATGAAGTATTGAAGTAATGTAAGATGTCTGTTAGCAAATTTTTGGACTTCCTGAACTATAAAATTTTAATAAGTAATAATAAATATAGGATAAATAAATGAATAGATATGTGGTGATAGATAGATAGATAGATAGATGATAGATAGGTAGATAGGTATTTAGAGAGAACTGACCTAAGTTTTTATGTTGATTTTTATTAGTATAGCTATATTAAAAAAACTACAAAAAAAACTAAATCTACTATTACTTTTATTTTATACAAAACAAAATACTTTTAGAGACCCCCAAATTGAATCAAAGCTGGGAATGGCATTCACAATATTTATAGGTATGGTACCAGGAACTGATCATTAGCTGATATGAATTACTGTTTTTTTTACATTTATTTATTTTTGAGAAACAGTGAAACAAAGCATGAGCGGGGGAGGGACGGAGAGAGAAGGAGATACAGAATCTGAAACAGGCTCTGGGCTCTGAGCTGTCAGCACAAAGCCCAACGTGGGGCTCGAACCCACAGACTGTGAGATCATGACCTGAGCCGAAGTCGGAGGCTCAACCGACAGAGCCACCCCGGCGCCCCATGAATTACTGTTTTATACTCACATCTTACTTGGATGAACATGAAATTAAACAAAAGAAGGCTTGCATTAAATATATTTTGTTTCATAAACCATCACGACATCGTCCTTACATTGTTACATTGTCTTGGGTTATCAAAGTTTGGTTACACAGCAGTAGGTGTCCTCAGAGGAAACATTGGAGAATGCTAACCTGAAATGTTCTTCAAAGGTGTGAACTCCTCAGTTACCATCGTAAAAAGAGGGTAGGAGAATTTCACGTGTTACTGAACCACAGATAACAAATTCAAATATGTGAGATGGCTCCCGAAGCCCTGTAGGGGAAAGGATTTTTTTTTGTTTTTTTTTCCAAAGATTGTCTTTAAGGATGGATATATGCTGGTGCAGCTACAGAATACATATGGAGTGAGATACTTGGTTCTATTCCTTAAGGTGTTTTCAATCCAGATGTAGTAGCAAGATGAATGCACACACAATAATCAGAAAATTATTTTAACATGATGCATCTAAGGATATGATAACATAAGATCGCTAGACACACACCTACTAAGACAACCCACAGGGAAGGACCCAGTCCACAAAAGCAAATCTAATCATAAAAAGATTTTCAAATGCAATGGATTCTATTTATAATTTGGATCTATAAGAATTTTAAACATGCTCATGAATAACCAGCAAGGCATATAGCTCTATATATAGACCTTAGATTCTTAAAGTGTGAACAAGGACTAATCTGGGTGTGAAATAGCCATATGTGCATCCTTGCTTTGTGTTCCACAGGAAGCCAAGGGCTTCCTATATATACTTTGATAGCTCCCTAATTTGACACATTAATTCTGCTCCCAAAATACTCTGTGAAAGAGACTAGATTGATGACTTTTAAGTATTCCATGAAGTCACACTCAAGAAACTGGAGGACAAGAGATTATGGTAATAATGGCCACCAAAAATATCCCGGTCCTAATCCCTACGACCTGTTCATGTTGCATATGTGGCAAAAAAGGAATTTGCGGATGTGGTGAAGTTGAAGATTTTCAGAAGATTCCTCTGAGCTATCTGTGTAGGCAGTAAATATAATCACAAGTGTCCTATTAAGAGCGAGACAGAGGAATATTCAGCTAGAAAAGGAGAAGAAGGCAATGTAAGAAAAGTAGCAGAGATTAAAGGGATGTGGCCACAAGAGGAACTTTAGCTGCTTCTGAAAACTGGCAGGGTGTGGACCTTCCCCTGGAGCCTCTAGAAAGAACCAGCCTTGATCACACCTCGATTTGGGTCTCTTAAGACTTATTTTGGACTTCTGACATTCAGAACAAAAGAGGATAAATTTACATTTGTTAAGCCACTAAATTTGTGGCAATTTGTGACAATGGCAAAAAGAAACTGATAAGAAAAATGTTTTTGCTTTTCTTAGATATGTTCTGGTCTCATATAAAATTAGATTGTTCTCAGTTCCTTCTAAATTGGTAGCTTGCTTCATATTCTGCCTTTATGAGCTCTGTGCTGTCGTTATACACCTTTTAGTTTGGTTGTTTTTTTTTTTTTTTTTTTTAATTTTTTTTTAACGTTTATCTTTGAGACAGAGAGAGACAGAGCATGAACAGGGGAGGGGCAGAGAGAGAGGGAAACACAGAATCTGAAACAGGCTCCAGGCTCTGAGCTGTCAGCACAGAGCCCGACGCGGGGCTCGAACTCACGGACTGTGAGATCATGACCTGAGCCGAAGTCGGACGCTTAACCGACCAAGCCACCCAGGCGCCCCTAGTTTGGTTGTTTTAATGATATCGTCCTCTTTGCCAAATTTCTTACATTGAAAGTGAAGCCATTTTTGGTATTCTTTCTGAAACAGCTTATCACAAGCCAATTAAACAAATTAATTTATTCTCTTGTTGGAATCAACATAGTTCATAAAATTCCTCCTAATATTGTTCCCATTTGACAACACATTTCTTCTTTTACTAAATAAATTAAGCATTCATAAAATGTGTAATGGGGTAATTTACATGCTCTTTGGGGTTTAAATGTAAAAAAATACAATATGTCATATCTATAATATTATGTTCTCTGTAGATTTCTATAAATGATACAATTTTAAAGACATGAAACTGAACCTTATAAAAAGTTAGAGGCCAGGGTCACCTGGGTGGTTCAGTCCGTTAAGAGTCAGACTTCGGCTCAGGTTATGATCTCAGTCTGTGGGTTCGAGCCCTGTGTCGGGTTCTGTGCTGGCAGCTTGGGGCCTGCAGATTGCTTTGGAATCTGTGTGTCTCTCTCTCTGCCCCCATCCCCCCACCGACTCACACTCTGTCTGTCTCTTTCTCAAAAATAAATAAACATTAAAAAAAATTAAAAAAAAATAAGTCAGAGGCCATAAAGTAGAAGGTAAATGTGACCTGTCCATTTCCCAGAGCACCAACTTTTTTATGAGTTGTTGGCCAAAAAGTGGTAATGGATGTATAAGTAGGAAGTCATATGTGGAGAAATTGAAATTTTAGGTAAACGTTCGTTTATTAAAGAAAACGTTGGGAGAATTTAAGTGAAATGTTTTGAGCTTCAGAAAAATTTGATCCATTGTATCTTCTACGTTTCTGTGACACGTGCTAGGGTCACTAGGCTCAAAATTATGGTGTTGTGCTGTCTTTTGGGTTACTCATAGAGTTTTTCTCCTTTAAGGCCTTATAGTTGTATTCATGTGAGTTTGGCCAAGCATAGTTTTTAATTCTAACAACAACAACAAAAACAACAACAACAACAAAATTTCAATGAACATACACTTACCCTTTATTTGTACATGCCAATCATGTGGAGGTATTTTAAAATTAAATTGTTCACTTTTGGTGAAGAAAATAAAAATTATGAAAGACAAATGTAGATGTCACACTTGAGGGTTTGGTTTTGTTTTGTTTTACCATCATGGCGAATAAGAAGATTAGAAAGATTTTTTTAACTTAATACTATTGTTTCAGAAAGTATTTAATCCAAGTATTTTTGAGGTTATTGCCTAAGTGAAGAACATAATGACTATTTGTGATTATTTGTGAGATATTACGCTCATTATGAGAAAGGTCATGCATGGTGACCTATTTTCAATGAAGAATGACATTATATGATGTGCTAAGTTTAAAGTAATAAAGTTTGATTAAAAAAAAAGTTATTGTAGCTAGGAAAATTAATGTTATAATTTAAATATAGTTAATTTCAAGGATCCAGGAGCTATGTTAGAGGCTCACTAAATTTTAAAAGATAAATCTAAAAATAATTGAAGGAGAACATTAAAAGTACGCCCTTATTTTAGGAACAAAATACTAGAATAATAAGGGTTGAATGACATTTAAATGTCTTATTTATAGCATGATTTCAATATCTGTGTGAGCTTTCAAGATTCTGTATTATTTCTGTCTCCACTTTTCCATATTTCTTAAAAGAGTAGGTTTTTACTAGATGTTGAATTATTTATGTTGCATTTGGTGATGCTGCTATCATTTCAGTTCTAGTAAGTATAGCAAATAGTATTTTTATGAGTTGCATTAATTAATGATAACATCTGTATTATTAATATTTCCCTTTAAATCCGGAAGTTCCAAAGTTTACAAATCAGAAGACTGCGGTATACTCCATCTATTTATAGAGTATGCTTTTCTCTAAATCCACATGAAATATAAGAATGGAAATTATAGTCTAATTTCCTCAATAACACTATTATTAACTACAGTAGCTCTGTAGAATTTATACAATATTTGTGGGTGAATATTCTGTATCTCACTTGTGAAAAAATGAACCATACAACTTTGTCAAGTTTATTATTTATTTTTTTAGCTAGTTAGTTTATTTATTTACTCATTTTGAGAGAGAAAGAAAGACAGAAAGAGAGAGAAAGCAGGGGAAGAGCAGAGAAGGAGGGAGAAAGAGAATCCCAAGCAGGCTCCACACTGTCAGTGCAGAGCCCTATGAGGGGCTTGAACTCATGAACTGTGAGATTTTGACCTGAGCCAAAATTAAGAGTTGGACACTTAGGTGGCCCAAGTTTATTTATTTTTTTAATTAAAATTTTCATTTTGAGGTGTTTGTAATTTTTCATGCAGTTGTAACAAATAACACAGAGAGGACCTTTGGAACCATTATCTGATTAATTTCCCTGAATGTGATACTGTATTAATGTCAAAACGTGTATACAATATCGCGTCTGGATGATTGACTTTGATATGATCCACTCATCTTGTACAGATATCTGCAGTTTTACTTTCATTTGTGTTTGTATATGCGTTTAATTCTAATAAACTTTATCACGTGTATGTGACCACCATCACATTCAAGATACAGAACGGTTTCATTACCTCAAGCATCCCTTGTGTTGTCATTTTGGAACTACACTTCGTTCCCTCCCACACCTTATATCACTGCCAACCACTTCTGTGTTCTCCATTTCTACACTTTTGTCTTTTCAAAAATGAGTGGAGAAAGCACTCTTCTTAGAAGGCAGTGACTCACAGGCCCTCGATCATCCAGCGTCAAGGAGGCCAGGTGATCTGCGAACTGCCTGGAGTGACAACTGGTGAGGCTAAAGAGATAGACAAGGGGAAACCAGATATGGGGAGCAGTCACAAAAGTTCCCTCAGGAAACGAACCATAAACAAAAGGAAACATAAAAGAAAAATTGTCATTTTGAAGTATATAAGTAAGTAGGACCTTTGGTTATCCTTGACCCAGACATTAAAAGATTCTGGCTTCCAATAATAGAAAAATGGGGGGAGGGGTAATTTAGAAGAAAGGGAACATGGTATTTTAATATTGGAGATATATTTCCCAATATAAAGCAAAACGAAAGTGATCCTTAGTGTTTCTTCTATAAAACTGGTCTTTGAAAAAGCAACACACATAATTCATTCCTATTTCAATCCTTTTTTTTGAAAATGGATAAATAAGGTGAATATATATATATATATAATATATATATGTAATATATAATTGTATATATATAACATATATATATATATACATATATATATACACATATATATAACATATGTAATATATATAATATATAATATATAATATATATTGTGTATATTGTGTATATATAATATATACATATATTACATATATATAATATATATACATATATATTACATATATGATATATATGTTATATATACCATATATATTACATATATAATATATATGTTATATATACCATATATATTACATATATAATAATGGCGTTGTGTTTCCTTATTATATAATATATATATGTTATATAACATATATATATTATATGTTATATATACGTATATATATAACATATATATATATATTATATGTAATATATATAATATATATATATTTTTTTCCTTAGTTTCATTGTGGCACATAGAAGTCATGACAGGTCTATTTTTTTTTTTTTTTTAATTTAAAACATTGTTCAGTATTCTCCACATTCATAAAAAACTTTAAAATTTTATATCTTGGCAACTATATTAATTCAAACTAGCGTAAATAATACTTAGGATTTTCTTGAAAACTACAAATCCCCTTCTCACTGCACTAACAAGAAAATTGCAAATCTGATTTCTTTCTCAGACATAATGGAGGGTGAGCGCCAGGAGGTGGGAAGATGTGAGGAACTCTGTCCACACAGGAATAAGTCAGGAAGTAGTTCATGGGCTGGTCTTAATGAAATTTTTGAAAAATTGTACTTTCATAGGCTTTATTACCAGAAAAAATATCATGGTGGGATTTAATAACATCAGAGGTTAGTAATAGAAGGAACATTATGGGAAAATAAAAAAAAATAAAATAAAATCCTCCACTCCATAAAATGCACCCTTCCCACGGAAATTACTAGCATATTATATATGAAATGGCAGTAAAAGGGGAAAAGCACATAAAAATCATGATTATTTTTTAGCCTTTAAAAATGAGCTGATTGCTTTTTTCTTTACCTGCTAAGACCTGAGTTCAGGGATCAGTTCCGCTGCAAGTAATTATGGTTTTCTGAAATGATCAGAGGACTATTTTCTCCAGTGTGCTTTGGATATTAGACTAAAACTGGAGACAGAAAAGAAACTTGTGGAAACAGAAAGTTTGAGTTTTCAGTTATAAATTACTAGAAAATTATTCTGATGTAGTGGTCATCCTTTTATATTTAGTGACTTATTACAGTGGGGCAATTTCATGATCTCTTTTTAAAAAATAATGTCTGCTTCAGTGGTTCCTTCTCCTATCAAGGGACAAATAAATATTCTTTAAGTGTGGAGCAATGAGCATAAGTTTGGAACAAACATTAAAAAAATAAAACAGAAAATAAAGTTCACTATGGGGGTTAAAAGCAATACCACCCAAGAAAAATATTACAAGAGTCTATTTTTAGAGGCTTGCAAGCGAAGATAGCAGTAAAGAATGTTAGATCATGGATCTAAGCAAAAAAAAAAAAAAATATATATATATATATCCTGTCTTATTTTTGCTGACATTTCTATGGATGGAAGAGATGAGTAAGAACAATGTGCCTGAATGTTTGGGGAAGAAGGAATACAACTACAGAGGACTTTTGTGAGACACAGTTTCTTCATGAAAAAGTTGGGTGCTTCTGGAATAATATTGCAGCAAAATAATTGGCCTCTAACCAATGTGTTCATAAACACTAAAAGGAAGTTCTGAGCCAAGACTGTGAATTTATACTCAATTAGCATAGCCAACAATCTGTTGCATGGCCATTTTTCTTCACTCTTGAACAGGTTTTGGGACTAGAAGACATCTTGAGAGAATATGGCCAGAGTTCTTATCAGCTACCAGCATCCATGCTGAGATAGCAATAATCTCTTACCATTATCTGTCGTCTATATTTGTGCTGAGTTTTGATATACACGTTATAAGTGTTATATTATTTCAGAAAAAAAGAGGACCGCAGTTTGGATTAAATTGTCAGGGAAGCCATCGTAGAAAGAAGATTCGATAGACGAGGCAAAAGTTATATTAGAAAAGACTAGACACGTAAAAATGGGAATGGAAACTTGGGGAGATTAGTTTTATAATTCCATTCAAATTTTTAAAACTTTGATTTAAATGGCTATGGAAGACACAGGGACACAAAGACCAATTAAATAGCCATTTGGTCAAGTAATTCAAAATCTAGCCAATGTAGAAGCATGTCCACACAGATACAGATGTAACACACGTGCAAACACACACACGTATATTATTGGTGACCAGTGGGGAAATGAAGTAAATTAGAAGTAAAGTGAATGGGGGAATTAACTCCCTCTGAGGGAGCAATGGTCAAGAAAGACTATTTAGAGAAGTAAGTACATGTTAAGAAACAGTGAAAAATCAGAGTGTCAAAAATTAAACTGAGTTATTAAGGCAGACTGCAATAGAAAATAGAAAGCTATTGAGAGCCCCTTCTGATGGATGTAGGGCCTTGAGAAGTGCTCTTGACCCAGAAGTTTGTTAGCTGTGTTTCATGGTCTCCTGGACACAGATGCTCTCTCATTCTCAACACCCCGTAAACCTGGGGGTGGTTTGCCTCGGATTGATTCATGAAATCTTCCGTGTGTGTGCGCACATGCAAGCAAGTGGTCTGAATGTTTGAAGTAAGTTTTTTAAGTTAATTTATTTATTTTGAGAGAGAGTGAGAGCGTGCAAGTGGGGAAAGGGCAAAGGGAGAGGATCCCAAGCAGGTTCCATGCTGTCAGCACAGAGCCCGGCAGGGGACTGGATCTCGTGAACTGTGAGATCGTGACCGGAGCTGAAATCAAGAGTCAGGCGCTTCACCGACTGAGCCACTCAGGTGCCCCTGAAGTAATTTTTAATGGAAATTCATCCCAATGAGAAAATAGATTGATCACCCTCTAAATGCCATCTTTTTTTCTTATTTTTCTTTTGGAAAAAAAAAATTATTTACTTTGAATCTGAAAACATGCCAGCAAGTCTGGAGGAGAAGACACAATCATGCTAGATTTTGTTGTGAATTGTTATATATTCAAAAAAAAGTGATGTATATGTAATATATGCATGTGATACACATATATGCAACTTTTATGTAACATGTAATATTATGTAATGATAATAAAACTAACATCTATGTACAAACAACCCACTAAGAGATATAATATTTTTTTAATATCTGAGGAAAATATATGCTTTCCTAAAGTTAAGGTTACATGTGTAACTGTGAAAATAATTATCTGGGATGGATATTTGAGGTTGGGATTTGACAGATAGGAAAGAGGGGTAGAATTTCTGGATAAATGTTTAAAAACCAGGCACGAGGGGGTGGAATTTAGTGTCCAAGTGGAGGAGTTGATTTCAGGCATGAGGATGGGTAGTTTTATCTATGGTAACAGGTAGGAGAACAGAATATGTGAGACAGTCATGTGTATGTGTGTGTGCCTGTGACTGTGGAAATCTGTGGTGTTTTCTAGCAATTGGTTAACTTTTCTCAAAGAAATAGGAATCAAGATAATTAGCTGCAAATGAAAATGGAAGAAGGCTTGAAAAGAGAGGAGACGTGCGAAGCAGGTGAGCAGAGTGAAAAAGTGAAGAGGTTCAGGCAAAGATAAGTTTTTCTAACAGCATCAAGAACCCCCTTAAGTTTTAAGGCTGTGTATTAATCGTGTATCCCGTTAGCATGATTGTGTCTTCTCCTCCAGACTTGCTGGCATGTTTTCAGATTCAAAATAAATAATTTTTTTTCTCCAAGCAAATAAAATGAAACAAGTCAGGGAAAAGGGATTCAGCGGATGTTTATTCTGAGCAAGGAATGGAGTGAGAACAGTTAGAAGATGAAGGACAAGGAAAAGGTGCTAGGAACAAGAAACTGGAAGTCCTGACGGAGTTGCAGAATTATTGGAATCAATGTTCTAGAAGAAATGGGCTAGAAATATAGGAATTGCTGGACAGTGAATCCCTGTAATCAAGATCATAAAGGACTTGCCGAATTGGTCATTTTAAAACAAATACACATCACCACCACCAACAAAACCAACGAATGACCACAGCAGTGAACAGCTGACGTAATTGTGAGATTAAGAGAAGTCTCGGAGAAAAATCAAGACTTCGGAGAATTGGAAACACTTTTTAAGTGCATTTTGCAATGATCCCAATTAAAACTAGTTATACTGGGGAGAGTGTAGGGTGGAGGTTGAAACCGTCATAAAGAAAGAAAACGAATCAAGTGTCAGTAAATGACAACCGCAAGGCAGTGTCATGATAATATAATCTGATAACGTGAGATTTAAAGCTGACTGTTCAGAAAGGCCGGAGGAAGAATTGTTTGAAGCTCCTACTGGAGCTAGAAATATCATTGCTCCTCACTACCCCCTTCAGACATTTCTAGCTCCAGTAGGAAGAATCCAGTAGGAAGAATGACATGAAAGAGTCAGATTTCTGTCTCTTCTGATTTCTGTCAGATTTCTGTAAGCTAAAGAAATGCTTACAGAAGAGGTTGAAAATATAGGGGATTTGGGTAAAGATTGATTATGGATTCCTAAGAATAGAATGAAGAGATCTCAGGAATCCCAGTGTGTCTGCTATAGGAGTAGTACAGATTACATGAGGCTTAACAATAGAAATATCGATTTGGTAACCTGTAAATTCAGTGGATGGAATACTTAAGGACATTAACACTGAAAGAGAGGTGAAGAGAAAAGACCAAAATGTGATAAATGTTTATTTGGGGGCAAAAGGCAGTACGGTTGTGAATCCCTTTGAAAGAACAGAAATAGAACAGGAATTACATAGCTCAAGAGAAGCCAAAGCAAGAGGAATTTAAGAAATCGTATCTTGTCAACACAGATTAAAAATTAAAAATATGTGCATTAGATGTGCCACCATGCTACGGGATGGTAACATTTGACTGAACAATTCCCATGGAGACGTCTGATTGCATGCGTCCTAGATAATCTAGAAAGTAGGGGAGGAAAATGTTAGAGGAGTCAGCCATCGCAGTTTTCGCTTTAGGTTTCCGGACACATCCCCTAAGAATGTAAGACAGATGTAAGCCATTACGTTTCTCAAGAATGGAGCAGAAGTTGCTCACCAACTGTATAGTCAGTGCTGGTGGTCGTGGCAAGGAAACTGCAATAAAGCCAGAGGACCAGCGACACTTGGCAGGAGATGAAAGAAACTTAAACATTTCTGCCCTTTCTCCCCTTGTAATTTGTTCAAGTGCTACTAAAATGTTTAGTGCAGATTTTTGTATTTTAACTACATTTTTCTGGTCTATAGATACCAACCTCTGTCATTTGATCTCATATCCATGACAAGTTGCTAATACGTATTTTTTTAATATACAGGTCTTTAACATACAGGTTGGCTTTTTTCCAACTTAATTAGTATTGACTGCTATGATGCTTATAGATAAGGATGCAAAATTATGTAAAAAAATTGCTATATGAGTAAAGAAACTGGGTGTCATAGTGATGTGTTTTGAACTATAGAAGAAATATGAATAGTGAGAGGGTTAATACACTTCACAGGTTGTATTGAATTGAACAGAATCTTCTACTCTCTTGTTATTTTTATTCAAAAGAAGCAAGGGTATCTTCATCCAAGACAGGTCATAAACCTGATGCTTTTAGTCCTCTATAATTTTTCAGATCTGTTTCAATATAAAACAAATCAACCATGCAGGTAAAATCAAATTGTGGAAGGAAAATACAGGCAACGATAAGCTTCAGAACAGAAACACATAGTTTTAAGCACGCTTCATACTGGTGAGTGTTGCTAAGTAAAGGAATGAACCATTTCTCAAATATGCTTCCTGCTGCTATAAAGCACCCTGGGGTGGATATGCAGCACGATGGACGTCTTGGGAAATGGTTGAGTGCTCTTTAACTACACTACTCTACAGATTATCACTTAAATAATATAGTAGATTTGATTTTGTTGCTGTAACTGGATTGGTTTGACAAAAAAAAAAAAATTAGTTTATGCTGTATGATCTTAGATTATTGTGGCCTGACAAATTTCTGCTATACTGCTCTCTTACTCAATATGCACAACTGCTCTGGCCTGATTATAGGTTGTATTCTAAGTAGATGGCTGGCTTTGATTGTGTACTGGAACCTTGTTGATTTTCAAGGTAACCACTGTTTATACTAATTAATGACTTGCTTGCTTTACTCAGGAAGAGAATGCTGATGATTCTAGGAACAGGAAATAAACAACAACAACTAGACTAGAACCACATTCTATTCTTTTCTCAACGTGATTAGAGAGACAGCGTTAATTCAAGTGTTATTATCAGTTGTTGAGGAATGGATTTGTTGTAGAAAATAAATGAAGAAGGAAAATGTAGATAAAAGAAAAGTAGGTTTCTTTTTCTTATATTTTTTCTTTAAGCGTAGAGTCATTTTTATTTATGTTGTTCTTTAATATGCAAAGGCCTAGTGCATTCATAAAGTAGGGTAAAAGAATTATGTTCTTATTGACTGTAAAAACAAAGGGCTAAGAAGTGACTACTCTCCTGATGGATTTTCTTTACAAGAAAGAGAAGATATGTAGAGAATTCAAGAAACAGGGGACTAACAGTAGCTGTTAGCATGCAACATTTTTACAGATCTCACAAATATGCCAGAATTACAGTTCTCCCAAGACAGTGCTCCTATCTAATACTTTTCAAGAAATATACGAAAAATATATAAACCATTACCATAAGAGGGACTATAGAACAGGTAATAAAACCAAATTAATTTACTATAATATTCTAACCCTATGTAGCTTTTTTTCTTCTACTTAAAGGATGGCTAAGTAAAGTCATTCATGAACAAAAGATACTTAATAAGGGAATGTTTTGTCACAGTTTAGTGTGAATGAAAGGAATAAACAGTTAAAGGATGAATTTCCTAGGGATGTGCCGATGCGTTGGAAACAACAGCTAGTCATTCATTACCTCCTGACTTTGTTTTTTTGTTTGTTTACAATCTGTCAGTCATTGAACATGCTGTTGAATATAAAATAATGAATAAGACCAGAGGTTTTCCTCAAGTTACTAAAAATGAACTTTTGATATTCTCCAGGTTTAAAAATTATTAATGTTATATGGTAATGTTTCTTTACCAAACAAACTTTACCTGGTTAAACTGAACATATTTTAATATAAATCTTAATTACTCGCGTTGTGTACTGTATTTTCTGTATTTGTTTCTGTTGATAATGACGGTGATATTAGATAGTGGTAAACTCCAAAGGCTTTGATGTTTTTAATTATTTTTTTTTTTATTTGAGAGAGAGAGAGGGAGAAAGGGAGCATTGCAGGGGAGGGGGTAAAGGGAGAGAGAGAGAGAAAGAATCTTAAGCAGGCTCTGTGCTCAGTGCAGAGCCTAACACAGGACTCAACCTGGGATCGTGACCTGAGCCAAAATCAAGAGTTACATGCTCAACTGACTGAGCCACACAGACACTCCTGATTTTTTTAAAATAAAGCAAGACTGCTACATGATACCTGAGCAACAAGAAAAATGATATTGTAACAATTGTTAAAAATTCTGGGAAACATGATTTTGAGAATAAGCAAACGCTTTGCTTGTCCCGTAGTAGGAATTCAACAATTATCTATGGAAGTAAGCACTTATATTAATAAAAGTCAATACAAAGTCAACAAACATAATGCATTCAATAAATATAAATCTCTCTGAAAATCAAAATACAGAAGAGAGAGGATTTACATATAGCCAAAGTGGACCATGCCAAAAAAAAAAAAAAAAAAGACAGAACAGAAAGACAAAATCCTAAAAGCCTTATGGAAAATTTTATACACAGTATTATGAATACAAATGCAAATTAAAACAAAGTATATTTTACATTTCAATGCCAAGTCTCCGATTTCTAGTTTTAATAAGAAACGGCGGTTGATAAAGCCATGTGTAGTTTTAAAAGGATATTTGTGGTGACGTCATTCTACAGTATTAAAATATTTACTATCCTGAATATACCATTTACTTGCTTATAAATAGAAATTTTTTGTTGTTGTTGTTTGTGAAGAATCATTACACAGTACTTAAAAGTCAGTGATAGTCAAGCTTTATTAGGTAAAGAGGTAGAAATAGAGCAACTTTAAATTCTCATTATCTTATAAGAGTATTTCTCAACTTTTTTATTCATTGTTACTCCTCTAAAGAGAAATATGAAGTTAAATTTAAATGATACCCACTCATATGAATGTTTTACAACCACAAATTTATTTTTCCTTTACTTTTGATGCTAGTAGCAGTAGGTTATTTGTGTCTCTACTCGTGTGACTTATTCTGGGACCCAGAATGAAGGAGTAGGCCTATCTATCACACACTGTTGTTGCTGGAAGGAAGAGAGCTGGTGAAAGCACTTAATGATTCTTCTCCTTTCTTTGGTTTTCTTTTTTGAGAGACACAGAGAGAGAGAGAGAGAAAATGGGGGAGAGGCATAGGGAGAGGGAGAGGGAGAGGGAGAGGTAGAGGGAGAGGGAGAGGGAAAGAGAATCTTAAGCAATCTCCACCCCCAACACAGAGCCCAGCGCAGGGCTCGATCTCACAACTATGAGATCATGACCTGGGCCCAAATCAAGAGTCAGACCCTTAACTGACTGAGCCACCCTGTGCCCTTAATGATTCTCCAATCTTAGACCGACATCTGTCATTTCTGTTTACATCCCATTGGCTAGAGCAAGTCAAATGGCCAAGTGTGATCTTATGAGGTGGGGAAGAATCCTCTACCCACAGGAAATCAATGCAAGTCATGACAATGGAATAAGAAGTTGTGATAAAGGGTAGGGAATCTTAGGAAAGAGAGGTTGGGCCAGTGCATAAGGAACAAAAGTGTCATTTACACAAGAGTGGGAACACTGGAGGGGGCCAACAGTGTTTGGCTCCTGACCACTTCCTTTGGTAGCTGGATGAGCTGTCAAAGGATGTTTAGCTCCTTTATGATTCATTTTCCTGATCAGCAAAATGGTAAGTAAAAGTGCCTTTCTCATAGGTGTGTGTGTGTGTGTGTGTTCATTAACTGCGTTAAAATAAGTAAATCAAGCACAATACTTTCTGAAACATTAGAGTACTATACAGATGTGTGTCTGTTAGATAAATCACATGGAAACACACATATACACTGAACAATTTTGCACATAATGAAACTGGCTTCTTTTAGTAACTTTCAAATTCTCTCTTAGCAGAGGCTTTTAGACTGTCAATTATATGTATTGAGTTGTAACCAAAAGAAAAATTCCTTCTCTAGTTTTATCTGATCTAAGTCCCCATAAAACCAATGCTGCAGTACTTTTTAAAGTTCTAAGTTAATTTTATTTTCCAAGGTATTATTCAGTTATTGCTGTTTAAAATAAAATTGCAAAACGTGAACTTTGCAGTATTTTCATATTGCTCCATCAATGCATTTTGCCAAACTTAAAGACACATTTTATAAACATAAGATTCTATGGAAAGCGAAACCTCTATTATATTATTCTATATTACACTGTTGACACTCAACGATATTACTCTGGTTCAGATCTCTCTTACAAACTCAATCAACTACCAACAAAACATCTCCCACTGGGCATCTCCCAGCCACCCCACGCTAAATGTGACAAGCTTACTTCCTGATATTCTTTTTAAGCCCAAACCATGATTCAACGTTCTCTAATTCAACGAGGATTCAACCTTCTAGTTGTGCAAGATCCAGCTTACTCTAGAATCTCACAAACGTGAGGATGATATTTTACATGTATCTGCCTTTCTGCTGCCACGTTTACCTTATCTCTGGGCCCTATCATTTTTCTTCTTAATGGTATCTTAAGTCTATCCACTCCTCCATAGTTGCCTGTTAGTCCTAGCTACTTTGCCTCTCGCTTAAGTGTTTGCAGTATTTAAAGACTGGTAACCTCGCGTCTCCCTTCCCTACCTGATATCCATTTACACACGTACACAAATATTTCGAATATGGAAGCCAGTGTAATCGTTTTCAAATGCATAGTTAGCTATCTGTCCTGATGTCAAATTAGTGTTAGCATGGCCGAGGGAGACGTAACCCAAACTTCACACTCACTTTCTAGCATGTTCCTTCCAACTCTCTCAATATCAGTCACACCAATCTTGCTTACCCCACTGCACATATGAGGCCAGCCACTACAGCTTCCAGAACTTTGCCTGAAACTCTCTTCTATCCCCCTCACTACTTTCTATTATCCTTAGATCTCATCTCCATCACCCTCCCTCAGGACCCTTCTAAGGCTTGCATGATTAGGTCAAATCTCTTATTATCAGCTCTCACACAATCATTAATTTCCCTTCATGGCATTTATCAGACAGATGATTTTACTTTCCTTGATTGTTTAATCGATACCTGTTTCTATTACCAAGTCTTGGCTCCAGGAGTAGAGGAGTCTGGCTGCTGCGGTTGACGTTCATTTCCCCAGCACCAACCTAAGGGCTGTCACGTTCCAGGCATTTGATGAATATGCAACTGGTTATTGGTCAATAATCAAAATCTCAAGAGTGCTTTTCATTTACATTAGAAAATATATGTAAAAAGAATCAGTAAAGAACTGTGTGTAGGTTGGCCATTATAAGTGCAATTTATAATTGAGGCTACTTGAAATTCCTGAAATCATTTCTTCAGATCTAGAAGGGTCTGTAAGTGGAGTGTGTGAAGAGAACAGGCAGCAACAGGGCATCTAGACCTATTTGAGCTACTCCACTTATTATTTCTTGCTATATTGATCTGAAGGAACAACCTATTAATAAAGGTAGGAACAAACATTGCTAGAGCTGATAGAGACCCAATCAATCTGCTACTTATGAAGATGAAAATCAGGTACAAAGGGATTTAAGAGTTCTAGTTTCCGGCTTTAAAAATTGTGGTGAGATTACTCTATAAGAGAATTTTGTTCTCTGCCGTAAATTATACCAAACTATTAACTCTGTATCTTCTTGGGAGGATTTAGATACCTAGATATTTGTGAAGTATTTTTGCATGACAAAAAATCAATATCTCCATATATTTTATGAAAGTAAATAGAACACAATTATTTTATTAGTACGACTTGTTAGAGCATTAATATGCTCTTGATTTTTAACTGGTTTCCACACACTTAGCTCTATTCTGAGCTTGCTAAAGATCTAATTTTAAGTTTCTCCCCCTAGAGAAACTTTTATACCTTCAGAAAATCTCATACATTATAGTATTCCCTTGATTTATGTTTTGGGGCATTTATTCTCCATATGTACTGAGAATATACTCGGATTTGACTGCTCGTCAAAATATTTGAATTTTATTCTAACAGGAAGACCCAGAGAGATTGTCAAAGGGTTCGAAGGACAGCATTGACAAATACACTAGAATAGTTATAGCCATAGATTATTTCACTTAGGTAATGTATTGTATCTCTATGCACTTTAGTAATAGCAATACTTAAAGACAGTAACAATAAATCACTGCTGGAATGTTATGTATTGCATTATGTGCCTAGAGGAGCAAATAATATGTTTGTTTGTTCACATAAATACCTGGTGAAACTTATGTATTTTTCTCATTATTGAAAGAGTAAAACTACAGAAAGACATCTTAACAAGGATGGCGTTGAATATGAGAAATGCAGTTGTAAAAAGGGTTAACCCATGGGGGTTTCCTGATGCGAGGTATTTAGGAAGAGTGCTGAGCAATTTAAACATGTTAAAGAGAATGTTGAGGAATAAAGTCAAACAAACTAAAAATCTTATGGTGTGGAGCCATGTTTGCATGGAGGGAGATAAATTGCCTCTTTGTATCTGTGAAGTTGCACTCTAGACTTAGCTCAATGGCTTTACCAAAGCACACTGTTCGTCATTACAGGATAGGCATGTGAGATGTCTCAGTGGGGTTCCAACATAAGCCCAGCATTTTAAAGTATACAAAACACAATATTTAAGTCTTAGGTTTAAGCCTCATTCTGCTAGTTATTCTAGTGTAGAATAGTGGAGAATTTCAGGTCATAGAAGATTTTTTTATTTGTAAAATGAAAAAAAAATATCAATATATCATATGCAGAACTATAAAAGAGATAACATATATGAGTGATTTATGGAGATTACATATGTCATTTATAATGTCACCCATATATACATCACTCATATATGCCATCTATAATTCTACATATTATATATATATATGTGTATATGTGTGTGTGTGTGTGTGTGTGTGTGTGTGTGTGTGTGTGTATCCTAATGACTGTGGATCAGCCATACTTGTTTTATTGCAGATGGTGACCTAACATGACTAGGTATGGCTTTCATTTATTAAAAGACTGGTGTCATAACTTACACCAAATTGTTAGTAACTAGCCGTAAGAGGGATGGTGAAAATGATGTGGAGATACAGAGCAAATGGAACCATCTCTGGCTCAAAGTAAACAATCAAGATCAATGTCTACCTAGCTTGTTTCTTCCTCTTTTTCTTACATGAAGAGTTAAATTACAGTTCTTAGAGGTGAAGCAACTAATTTGCCTTGGGAGGTAGTGGTAAGTCTGAGTCCAAAATTCCCTGGATTTGACAGCTTTGATTCACCTTATACTTGCACATTTTGCAAAACAATTAAGTTAAAGAAATTGCAGTTCTCTACATGGAACTATGGTAGAGCAAAAAATAAGCAAAAAATTACCGTCATGAGTGCAAATATTGTCCGTTGTTATAATAACCCATTACTTGCCTGTACAGCCCAGAAATGTATTGCTATGAATCATCACTGCTTCCTTGGGAAAGTGTATTTTGTCCATAACGTTATAAGAATTAATGAATTCAGTATATGCACGCTACTGAATACTAGAACCAACCAAATTTTCATGAAAGATATATTTATTTCACTGTAGATGTATAACTGCCTAATTTTTTTTCCTGAAGAACTATTAGCAAATACTCATTTACCAATTCCCAACTGTGTGTGACATTTTAATTTTTAATGTTATAAATCTAATGGAAATACACTTAGCATTCACTTTCAGATTGTAAGTATTCTTTGTAAGATTAGACCACAAAATGACGATCTTTTATTTGATCCATCATGGGCTTGCAATATGGATCTGAGGCAATTAAAATTATCCTGGCATGTCAATTTTCTAAAAGGTCACCAAGCATTATTGTATCTGAGGAATTATAAAGAAGAGCAACATAGACCCTTCTAATTCATTCCATAGACAATGCATCCATAATTGACTTAGGAAGAGTTGTCTTTCTCAGATCCTTTATACAAATAAGTCACATTAATGTCTGATATGTATTGGGATTTTGCCAGTTTTTCTCCGTTATGTAATTGCTCTCAAGATATTGAAATCACTTAGAGAACTAATATTCAAATTGTGACACATTAAATACTTGGATATCTTGACTTATCCATTTCCACACTTGCCAGATTTCACAGCAGCTTATCACTATTTTTACCTAACCGTCCAGAAAAATGGCTGTTGTTCTATTGACTACTAAATTGACATTGTTGGTCATTGTTTTTCAACATTTTCAGTCATTTGGTCCCTAAAGTATCTTCCTCATTCCCTTCCTTGGCAATTTCATTTCTGAAGACCAGTATTTATTGTATGGATAAATAAACTGAAACACTGACATTTATTTATAAAATAATTATAAAATCAATGAAACTAGATATACTTTCCTAATTATATGTTAACCAATGAAAGTCAGCTGTCTTTTGGGTAGAATGGCAGGGCAACAGTTCGTTTAAGAATGTGCTAAGGGGTGCCAGGGTGGCCCAGTCAGGTAAGCAACCAACTCTTGGTTTCGACTCAGGTCATGATCTCAGGGTCATGGCCGTGTTGGGCTCTGCACTGTCAGAGTGGGGCCGCTTGGTATTGTCTCTCTGTACCCCTCCCCTGCTTGTGTGCACTTGTGCACAATCTCTCTCAAAATAAAGAAATAAACATTGAGAAAAAATAAAGAATGTGCCAAGTGAGTCGGTCCCCAAGTTGTGACTGAAAACAGAATAATTTGGTAATACACACAATTGATAATGTGAACAAAAAAAACTGGTTTGACTACTCTTTGGAGATGTCAAACAAGCAATATCTTAAGGTAGTCAGTCCTCTGTTAAGAACGCTGATGTATAAATTGTATATTCTAAGTCTTTCCATCAGAATTAATATATTTTGCTTTTTTTTTTTACTTCAAACAATACATTTCTATGTTAACAAGTCTCCACGATAGGCACTTTCCCACATTTGGTTTCCTTATTGTACTGATATACAAACCAAAAAGCATTAAAAAGAAAAGAAAGGCAACCACTATTTGTCAGGTAAATTAATTCATTATGTTTATGTTTTGAACAATTTTCAAACATTTGTGGGGTTTGTAACAAATATAGAATATAAGATTTGCCCAGGCATACAATTTAAAATTTTTCTTTGCAGAAGCAAACACACAAACAAACAGAAAACAAAAAAAGACAAAAACCAAACAAACAAAAACACTGACTATGCCTTACTGTTGTTTTTCTTCACAAATTTAAAGTTTAATTTTGATACCAAAGCCATATTAGGTTGTACTTTGAACTTTGAATGAAAAGTAATTTAAATAATTTTTTAAAAGTTAGAGCAGATCTAAAAACTTTTGGGTCCATGAGGCAGATGGGGGGTCTTCATTAAGGACACTACAGAGAGGCAAGAATAGAATGCCTACATGACCACAGGCAGGAAAAAAAAAACATATAAACAATAATAGTTTCAAAAGAGTATGCTATCTCAAAAGCTAAGAATTAGAAATTAATATTTTATTTTTTATTTATTTTTTTTAAATTTTTTTTAATGTTTACTTTTGAGACAGAGAGAGACAGAGCATGAATGGGGGAGGGGCAGAGAGAGAGGGAGACACAGAATCGGAAGCAGGCTCCAGGCTCTGAGCCATCAGCCCAGAACCTGACTTGGGGCTCGAACTCATGAACCGCGAGATCGTGACCTGAGCTGAAGTCGGACACTCAACCGACTGAGCCACCCAGGCGCCCCAGAAATTAATATTTTAAATGCAGTGTTGGAAAATTATTTTCATGATGGAGAATGTAGCAAAGTTGCCTTAGGGCCAGTCTTACAGGTATTCCGTTTTTATCTTACTATACCCTTGGGAGAGGGTGTCAGGAAAGATGACGGGTCCATTCTCTGGAAAAAACTAGTGTGTAAATGCATGTTGGCCTCAACTACTTAGAACAACAGAATCTATAGTTTCAGTGCAGTATAATTTGGTCATGTTCATGTGCAAAGCATGTTTGAGTTTTCCTCTTTCCTCCTCTATCATTGACATTGGCATTCCTGTTTTGTTGCTTCTACCATCCACGAACTTCCCCAAGTTTGGAGACTCAATCTTGAATTTGCGATGTGAATGGGTAATTGAACATTTGACATAATTTGAAGAATAATGGGAGAAATCCCAGTGTTCCAAATAATTTCCTCACACTAGGGAGTTCAAAAGTTTTAAATTTCATTTAAAAAGTACACATAGCTTTTCTTTCATTGTTATTTTAAAGTGCACCTACTTCTGAGAAGGTAACCCATAGAATATGTTTAGATAAAAAATGGATCCTGGCAGGTTATGTCCCTAAGAAGGGATACTTTTGGGTGCCTAGGTGGCTCAGTCAGTTAAGTGTCCGACTCTTGGTTTCAGCTCAGGTCATGCTCTCATGGTTTGTGAGATCCAGCCCCTTATCTACACGGATAGTACACAGCCTCCTTGGAGTTCTCTCTCTCTCCCCCTCTCTCTCTGCCCCTCCCCCACTTGTGTGCATGAGCTCTCACACGCTTTCTCTCTCTCTTTCTCTTTCAAAATAAATAAATAAACTTAAAAAAAAAAAAAGAAGGGATACTCTGGACAAGGGTTCTGGAGACTTTGAGTGAAAGAAGAAATACTAGCTTTCTCACTTTGAATTGTTTTTTTCAGCCACTACTTCTGAACCAAATAAAATAATACGATTGTTTGTTTGTCTTTTCTTTAATACTAAACTTACCCAGTTATAAAGTATTAATGTAAAGAGAAACACCAAACTCCTGAATTTGCTTCAACAGTACTTCAAACTGTGCCAGGAATTATGCAAAGGAGGCAATTTTGTGAAATAACTTTTCCACCAGTTGGCTTCCAATTTTGTACGTTAAGGATTTTTCATTAATCCAAACAACAATTCAAACTCAGGATGCATCAAAACAAACTCCCAAGGCTGGATTTGACCTTTCTAAACCTCCCGCTCCCTTTTGGATCTCTGAGCCAAACGGGTGTATTTCTCCCCTCACACTTTCATTTTCCACCATGAAAAAATAATGTAAGAGGCATACCACTAATCCCAAGACACGCCAGAAGCTCATTCAATTCTGTTTTCCTTTGGCCATGAGATTTCCCCACTCCCTTTCAGGAATAAACAGCTTTAGAATGCAATCTTGGTAGCTTTACCAGCTCGTGACATTCATACTCCCTCAAGCTCAAACCTCTCTTTAAAGGCTCCTTGTTCAAACACTTGAGGCTTCTGGATTCAGTCATTCAGGGCTCTCAAGTCTCAGGGGTGTTCTGCCTCCTTTTCCCCTGTTTTCTTTGCTCCTTAACTGTATACATTTAAACCTGCTCCGTGTCAATCTTTTGAGCAAAATAAAGTACCTGAAATATTTTCAAACTAATTTTAGAATATATGAATGATTGATACATTCCTCATAAAAGACTGCTTTCGTGTGGTGAACACCAGCTCTGATATATCTGTATCTTTATGGAATATACGATATTATCTTTTTTTTTTTTTCTTTAAATTGAAGTCAAAAAATTCGCTTGAGGGGCGCCTGGGTGGCTCAGTCGGTGAAGCGGCCGACTTCGGCTCAGGTCATGATCTCACAGCCCGTGAGTTCGAGCCCCCGGTCGGGCTCTGTGCTGACAGCTCAGAGCCTGGAGCCTGTTTCGGATTCTGTGTCTCCCTCTCTCTGACCCTCCCCCGGTCATGCTCTGTCTCTCTCTGTCTCAAAAATAAATAAATGTTAAAAAACAAA
Organism: Panthera uncia; assembly: GCF_023721935.1. Taxonomy (NCBI): domain Eukaryota; kingdom Metazoa; phylum Chordata; class Mammalia; order Carnivora; family Felidae; genus Panthera; species Panthera uncia. The sequence continues at coordinate 20,183,782 of NC_064810.1, forward strand.
ACAACAACAACAACAAAAAAAAAACCTTTCACTTGATACAGGCAGCTGAGAAGTCGTACATGGAATTTTCTTTATACTTTCTCAGAAGATATGTCATTTAAGGAAGGTAATTCTGTTAAAGGAACAATTTAGAGTGAGAGTGGATTAAAATGTTTTCCTTAAGTCATTCCAGAACTATGATGTCCAATTTGGTAATAAAGGGCCACATATGACTAGTGAGTATTTGAAATATTGTTATTACTAATTGAGATGTGCTGTAGGTATAAAATACGGGCAGATTTGCAAGACTTAGTATGAAAAACATAATGGTAAATATATCATGATCATTTTTATCGTGATTACACATTAAAATAATATTTGGATATAGTGGATTGAATAAAATGTATGAGTATGCTTAATTCTTAATGTCACATTTTGCTTTTTTATATTTATATGTTTTAATGTTTATTTTATTTTTGAGAGAGAGAGCAACAGAGAACAGAGTGTGAGCAGGGGAGGGGCAGAGAGAGAGCTGAGCGGCCAGCACAGAGCCCAACGCGTGGCTTGAACTCCTGGGCTGTGAGATCTTGAGCCGTAGTCGGATGCCAACCCACTGAGCCACCCAGGCGACACTGCTTTTATATATTTTAATGTGACTACTAGAAAATTTAAAAATTTTTGAAGTGATTACTGCTTATCATTGGCATTATAATTCTGTTAGCACTGGTGGAGAAATAAGAAATGTCATTTAGGTAGAATAACTAAATAATTTGGGCTGTGTGTGTGAATAAATTAATGATACATATAAATATATACCTATAAGTACGTATTCATATGTGCACATTTATGTTTACACATACACATATATCCTGTATTTATAACGTACACCTCTACACACATACAAGTAAATACACACATGCTTGAAACATGACTACTAAAATATTTCCTTTAGATTTTTGTGCTTATGTGCTTTTCTCTTTGCCAAGGCATGGTGTTTTAATTGTGCCTCTGTAATGTGGAACATGTCAATAGCTTTTAACTTATTTAGATTTTTTTTTAATTTTTTTAGTATTTATTTATTTTTGACAGAGAGACAGAGCGTGAACAGGGGAAGAGCAGAGAGAGAAGGAGGCACAGAATCTGAAGCAGGCTCCAGGCTCTGAGCTGTCAGCCCAGAGCCTGATGCGGGGCTTGAACTCACAGACCGCGAGATCATGACCTGAGCCGAAGTCGGACGCCCAACCGACTGAGCCACCCAGATGCCCCTAACTTATTTAGATTTTTTACCAATAAACAAATATCTAGAGTGGTTAATAGAAAGACATATCCATGAGTTTAATTCATTCCATTTTTTATCATTAATTAATATTTATCTTCTTCCTTACCAATGGGGATACCTTTTATTTCTTTTTGTTGCCTAACTGATGTGGCTAGGACTTACAGTACTATGCTGAATAAAAGTGGTGAGAGTGAACATATTTGTCTTGTTCCTGACCTGAGGGGAAAACGTAACAAAAAGAAACGAAAGACCTGTACTCTGAAAACTATTAAACATGGATGAAAACATTCAAGATGATACAAAGAAATGAAAGACATTCCATGCCCATGGGTTGTAAAAAGAAATATTGGTAAAATGTCTACACTGCCCAAAGCAATCTGCACATTTCATGCAATCTCTATCAAAATACCACCAGCATTCTTCACACAACTAGAACAAACAATTCTGAAATTTGTATGGAACCCCAAAAGACCCCAAGTAATCAAAGAAACTTTGAAAAAAGGAAAGGAAAGCTGGAGGCATCGCAATTCCATAACTCAATTCATATCACAAAGCTGTAATGAACAAAACAGTATGGTACTGGCACAAAAAGAGACACATAGATCAATAGAACAGAATAGAATGCCCAGAAATAAACCCACATTCGTATGCTCAATTAATTTTCAACAAAGCAAGAAAGAATATCCAGTGGGTAAAAGACCATCTTTTGAACAAATGGTGTTGAGAAAACGGGACAGCAACATGCGGAAGGATGAAACTGAACCACTTTCTACACTGCACACAAAAGTGAGCTCAAAATGGATTAAGACCTATATGTGAGACATGAAGCCATAAAAATCCTTAGAAGAGAGCACAGACAGTAATATCTCTGACATTGACCATAGCAACATTTTTCTAAATATGTCTCCCGTGGCAAGAGAAATAAAAGCAAAAATAAACTATTGAGACTACATCAGAATAAAAAAGTTTCTGCACAGGGAAGGAAACAGTCATCAAAACTAAAAGGGGACCTACTGAAAGAAAATATTTGCAAGTGATACATCCAATAAATGGTTAGTATCCAAAATATATAAATAACTTATATACTCAGCACCCCCACAACAAGTAATCCAGTTAAAAAATGGGCAGACAGCATGAACAGGATTTCTCCAAAGAAGACAAACAGATGGCCAATAGACACATGAAGAGATATTCAATATCACTCATCATCAGGGATACACAAATCAAAACTCTGATGACATATCACCTCCCCCTCATCAAAATGGCTAAAATCAAAAACACAAGAAACAAGTGTTGGTGAGGATGTAGAGAAAAAGGGATTCTTTTGCACTGTGGGTGGGAATGCAAACTGGTGCAGCTACTCTGCAGAACAGTCAAGAGGGTCTTCAAAAATTTTAATATAGTGCTACCCTATGATCTCAGCTATTAAAAAAGAATGAGATCTTTCCACTTGCAGCAACATGGATGGAGCTAGAGAGTATAATGCTAAGTGGAAACAGAGAAAGACAAATACCATATGATTTCATTCATATGTGGAATTTAAGAAACGAAACAAATGACCAAAGGAAAAGAGAGAGAGAGACACCAAGAAACAGACCCTTAACTATAGAGAACAATCTGATGATTACCAGAGGGGAGATGGATGGGGGATGGGTGAAATGGGTGATAGGGATTAAAAAACCCACTTACCCTGATGAGCACTAAGTAATGTATAGAATCTTTGAATCACTAGATTGTACACCTGAATCTAATGTAACACTGTGTGTTAACAGAATTGGAATTAAAATTAAAAACTTAATTAAAAAAAAAAAACCTTCAAGTTTGGAAAAAAGAAAAAAAGAAAACACTTATCTAAATTCCCTTCATTGCTTGAAAGAAATGAGAATTGCCACACTAAACTTTCAGATTGTGACTCTGGTATTCTGGGAATACAGTCTTGCATTTCGATGTGAACTGTGCATTGACGGAATGAACATTAAAGCTTTTTTGTTAATATATAGATTGCAATCAGAAAGAGACTACAGAGGTTTGAAAACACCCACCTTGAAAAAGGCACATGGTATCGTATAAGGCATAATATTTCTGTGGTTTACAGGCTGCTATACTACCATTTAACACAAAAAAGACAATGTTTCTTCCCAACTGCTCTATTGCTGTATTTTTACCATACACTGTATGTAACAAAATTCCCTGTAACATTCTTACCAAAATCTCTGAAATCTAATAAGAGACAAGCTGTTTTTTAAGGTTTTAAGTTTAAAAAGTAATTTTATGAGTTTTCAAAAGAGTAGCATATTTTATTTCCTTTCTTAATGTCTAATTGCTGTAACATGTCTCTTGCTACAGGTATTTTTTATCACTACCTGTCGATTTTCAAAGATCAGCATTTATATAAATGTAGTGACCGGGTTTTATGGAAAATGTTGTCGTAAGATCTAAGTAGGCATAACATAGTGAAGACCCTGAGGGTAGAAACAGTTCAAGAAGAACTGGGCAAAACTTTAGAAGCAGACACTGATTTTCAATATATTTAATATTAGTGCAAAGAAAAGCCATGTGCGCAAGGAAAATAAATGGTAGTCAGCATATCTGAGTATAGGAAAAGCTACAAAAGCATCGTTAGTGGAATTGTATACAAATGAGAGATAATATAGGACATATTACTTTGTAAATTTTAAAGTAAGAAAGCATTGTCACTGTTATACTGAAGTCTAAAAATATGAATTAATATGTCTCCTGCAAAGGAAGATTAAACATGATGAATTTCCTGGTATTGCATTCAAGGATGAAAGTCAGTGAGAGTTCTAAAAGTATAGGGGTCCTAGTAGCTCTTAGAATTATGAGTATCTTTAACACACTGCTCGGATTTTACTTCTTCAGGGAAAGCTGTAATTTCATTTCAGATTTCTTATAGCGAGTCATATTAATGACTATAGTTGGTCTTTCTGCCTTCGCTCTCATTCCCTATGATCTAATAACTACTCAGTCACCAAAGTAATCCTTGAAAAAGTGAACTCATACTAGCTCGCTATTGATTAAATCACGTCAGTGGATCTCCATTTCACTTAGGATAAGCACCGAAATTTTTACCACGTGTACAAGCTATTATATGATCTGGCTTCTTCTGCCTCCCTTCCCTATACCTTGCTCTTTGGTGCTCACTGGTCTGCTTTTTGTTTGTTTGTTTGTTTGTTTGTTTTTAATGTACTTTGAAAATGCCAAATTCTTTCCTGTTCCGTAGCTTTTCTGGGTGCTTTTTCTTCCCTAGGAAGATTGTTCGCTCCCAATTCAAAGGCTTTTGGATGTGGGGGAAGGAGCCCCAAATGACTGTGACCTTCTGGTACCCATTCACTCCCCTTTGAAGTTCTCTCCCATATTCCATAGAGCTGACCTGTGTTACCAACAGTTTATCGGAATATGGTCGTGCGATCGGGGCTAGGCCATGAAATCATTGTAGATTATTTTTCCGTCTACGGGATTTCTTCATCTGTAGGAAATCAGCCACTACAACCTGAGGTTGCTCACATAGCCATGAAGAGTCCCATGTAGCAAAGAACTGGAGCCTTCTGTCATCGAACACCACAAAAGTGGGCCAATTTGGAAGCAGATATTCCAGTATTAGCCAGTATCTCAACGCAACCCCAAAAAAGATCCCCAGTCAGAACCACTCAACCAACCTGCCTCTGATGTCCTGAATCAGAAAACCTAGGATATAAAATGTACTCTTTCTCAATACCTATCACTCTATCTTAAGTTGACATACACAATTTATATGATTCAGAAGTTGATAAGAATAAAATTATTCAAATATAATAAATTAGTAATGTCATAAACGTTTATATGGTCTCATTATGAACATCTGACCAGTTCAGTTTTAGAAAAAGAAAAGTAGACTATAATGATTGAGAAAAAAGACATAAAGGGGTGCCTAGATGGCTCAATTGGTTAAACATCTGACTCTTGGTTTAGGCTCAGGTGATGATCTCATGGTTCCTGAGTTTGAGCCCCACATCAGGTTGTGCGCTGACAAAGCAGACCCTGCTTGGAATTTTGTGTCTCCCTCTCTCTCTGCCCCTCCTCCACTCATGTGTGCACACAGTCTCTCTCTCTCTCAATCTCTCTCTCTCTCTTTCTCTCTCTCTCTCTTTCTCACACACATACACAATAACACGTGAACTTAAAAAAAAAAGACATGCATATAATTATCTAGTTTTTATTATTATATTTGTAACCAAAGCACTTTTCCTCTGTCACTTCTAATATTTCCCTCCTTTGAAGGAAAAAATGATTTTAGATATACTGAATTCTGATCACATTCCTTTTATCTGACCATGTACAATTACTAGATGACATAACGTTGATGTAGATGCAGCATTTGAAATAGCCAGGTGGTTCAAAACTTAAAGGTAATTGACCTCTATTCTTAAGGAGAATTATTCCTTTTCCTTTTTTGCTTTCCTTTCTCCCTTAAAGTCTCTAACTTAAAAAAAAATAAGCAAACATATATGATATTCACTTTTAGGAAAATTTTCATTTTTTGTAGACCCTTTTTGGTAAGCGTATTTCACAGACAAAGTACTGGCTAAGGAATATTAAGGAAAAGCTGAAATTCTTACACCATGGAAAAAGAATTACATGTTTTAAATCAACAACATAGTAGTATTTAATGATATTCAGGCACTGAGCTTAGCTATAGAATTCAATTAATTTCATTTGAGAATTGTAGGAATATGGGAAGGGGATAGAATTAAAAAAACATATTTTAAAAATAAAGATTGTGTATATCACACTGGGTCAGTCGAATGATGAGAAGAGTAATCGTAGTTCTGTAGATACTATCATATTTGAACAACTAAGTGCCCAAAGTCAAAGTCTATGAAATGAAGGCATTTAGCACTAGATGCTTTTTTTTTGAAGAAAATGAAGTATTAAATATACTTTTTAAATTTTTTAGTGTTTATTTATTTTGGAGAGAGAGAGAGAGAGAAAATATGAGTGAAGAGGGGCAGAGAGAGAGGGAGACACAAAATCTGAAGCAGGCTCCAGGCTCTGACCTGTCAACACAGAACCCAATGTAGGGCACAAACTCACAGTGCCAGATCATGACCTGAGCCAAAGTTGGACAGTTAACCGACTGAGCCACCCAGGTGCCTTGTTCTCTAATGAAAGGATATAAGACTTTATATTCTGTTCTCTCTCTCCTTTCCTTTCCTTTCCTTTCCTTTCTTTTTCTTTCCTTTTCTTTCCCTTGTTCTCCTTTCCCCCTAGCTTAAAGATTCACTGTTGTCTTATAAATCAAAGAAGTTATACTTTATGATTTTGGTAACAACTATTCTGCAATGAATGTAATAGAGATCAGAGTGTTTGCAAAAGGAGCAGGTGATTTAAACAGGATTAATGACAGCCCTGTACTTAAGTGTCACAGCAGAAGTACGGCTCACAGATACAGCAGACTCCACTGAAGAAAACTGCTGGATCTTATTCACCATGGACTGTGAAGAAAAGATGACATTTTTTGGAGAACTCAATGAAATTTCATATTCTTTATATTTATATTTATATTTATATTTATATTTATATTATACAGGGGCATCCAGGTGACTCAGATGGCGGAGAATCCGACTCTTGATTTCGGCTCAGGTCATGATCCCAGGGTCCTGGGATGGAGCCCCATGTTGGGCTCTTGCTGAGCATGGATCCTGCTTAAGATTCCCCTTCCCTCTCTCTCTCTCTCTCTCTCTCTCTCTCTCGAAAAAAAAAAAACAAAACACCTATAATCTTTACAAATAATTAAAAAATTTTAAGTATTCACTTGATTTCATTCGGGTATATACCCAGAAATGGGATTGCTGGGGTAAATGGCAGTTCTGTTTTTAATTTTTTTGAGGAAGCTCCGTACTGTTTCCCACAATGGCTACATCAGTTTACATTCGCACCAACAGCGCACTGAGATTCCCTTATCTCCACATCCTGCTGCGGCTCAGTCAGTTAAGCATCCAGCTCTTGATCTCAGCTCACGTCTTGATCTCAGGGTCATGAGTTCAAGCTCCATGTTGGGCTCCATGCGGGGTGTGAGGCCTACATAATAATAATAATAATAGTCATCCTAACAAGTGTGAGGTGATATCTCATTTTGTGGTTTTGATTTGCATTTCTCTGGTAATTAGTAATGTTGAGCATCTCTTCATATGCTTATTGATGTTAACAAATACTTTAAATTATTGTGATGTATACACTTTATGTCTTTCAGAATCATTTTGTAAAAATCATCCATGTTAAAATAATAAAGGCTGACTCTCTATTTTTTTTCTGTAGATGATGCAAGTTAGGATGATTTATCCTATATATTGTAGAAATATTAATATACAGTGAATACTGTTTTCAAAGTAGAGAAAGTTTATAAAATTTTTACAAAAAGCAAACAAAAATTGAACTAACCCTTAACCATCAGCCCCCTACTTTTTTTTTTTTTAATCTGGAGAGAATGACAGTATTTTCTGTTACCGACTTTTTCATTAAATATAATCAATAATCAGCTGTATTCCTGCAGCCCCTTGGAGTAAAGCCCTGAAAAACCATTGGAAACATAAGAGCATTTTGGCTATGTGTGCAAAAAGTTTTACTTCACCATGCCATTGGTTATGATTCTTTTGCTCAGGCTTCAGGCTCCAACAGAGACATGACTTTGTTTTCTGTAAAGCTCTCATGTGTAAAATGATGCCAGCAGAGGAAGCACAGTGGCGAAGTGCATGGACATGGGCAGAGGTCGTCGAGGTCAGAGGTAGGGAACTGCTGAGATAAAGAGAAACATAACCTGTGTCAACAAGTCAAACAGAGAGCTAGGGATTTGGAGAACACATTGGAGGGCAGCAAAACTCTATGAAAAATATAAAACAAATACAACTAAAATGAACCCAAACAAATCTGTCTGTAAGTCAACAAATGTTGGTTCTAGCAGATGTAACAGGCAGGGGTGAGATAGCTTACGTGGGAGATCCCCTTCGGAATTTCTGGTTAGAGTGAGTTTGAGCAGTTGCCTTCACTGATTGTGTTTCCTTTAATGAAGAATGAGAATTGGAATAATGGTGTTTTCCTCACAGAGTTATTCTGAGCATTAAAACAAATTATCCATGTTAAGTGCTTTTGAGGATTTGGCCAACTGAGGTCAATAAATGTTATTATTATTCTGCAAAGTTGACAACAAAATAAAAATTAATAGTATTTTTTAATGTTAAATAATGACAAGGAACTTAAACAGAAGAATGTGGCGGGGGGGGGGTCGCCTGGGTGGCTCAGCCAGTTGAGTGTCTGGCTTTGGCTTGGGTCATGATCTCACAGTTCGTGAGTTCAAGCCCCACTTTGGGCTCTGTGCTGACAGCTCAGGGCCTGGAGCCTGCTTCAGATTCGGTGCCTCCCTCTCTCTCTCTGCTCCTCCCCTGCTCATGCTCTGTCTCTTTCTCAAAAGTGAATAGAGATTAAAAAAAAATTAAAAGAAAAAAAGAATGTGTGTGTGTGTGTGTGTGCACTTTTTAAACACAGATTGGTATATTTAAAGAATAATTAGTCCATAAGTCCATACTTCAGAAGACCCACAAGAATTGGAGAAACCGAGAAATGAAAGAAAGGAACTTCCTGAATAAAGGAGCGCTTAACTGATGTTCTCTCCGTCCTTTACCAGAGGGTTCCTTCCTATCCTCTGAGAAGACCAATTAGTGAATATTGAGCTCTACTCAGCATCTCTTATTGGATGTTATGCATATTTATGGCCATATTAAAAATACTACAGTGAATATTGTTTTATTTTTAGATTAGTGTCATTTTCAACAAATTATTTTCACTATATTTATGATTTTTCCTTCAGGGAGTTCTAGAAATTCTTATATGTACCTAATATTTGGGGTAGGCCTTTTTGGACCCTTGCGTTCAAAACAGTTTTGGTGAGTCGTAACCAAATGAGTAAAGCAATATTTGTTAAAGTAGTTAGTTAACCTCAATATTTCTTTTGACCCATACTCATCTTTGAAAGAAAGGTAATCTGTTACTTAAAACAATATGTCTACAAGCCAATCAATTCAATGATTCAAAGACCCAGATTGTTTTCAAAGTTGAAAGGGCTCCTTCCATTGCATTCTGACACAACATGTTAGAAAGTCTATCACCAAAAATCCTCGAGATTCATTGAATTACAAAAGCTTATTTTCATCTGGACATGGTATGTATTCTTACATATTTTTTTTTCTTTTTTGAACATAGATTTGTTAATTTTATCTCTAAATATACATTGATTCAGGATTTTTCAAGAAATGCTATAATTTCAGATATAATGGTATAAAATATCACAAATCAGCAGTGAGTCCTAATAAAACCAAATTTGGTGTAAAATTAATATATATTTTTAACCTTCAGTCACACCAGGGAAGTCTGAATAACTTCTCCAAGGTGGATTCAGGGATAATTATAAACACACTATTTTAATGAAAAAGGAAATCTACATGAGAGAGAAAAAATATATATAAAGTTTGTCAGTAGCTCAGCAGTCAGGATTCAAAGATTTTGATTTTTTTTCTTTGTAAACAGGTTTACAATTAAGGTAATCATGGAACATGAATCATATAACTTTATGATAAGGATTAATGGGATTTACAACGTCCTTCTTCATGTAAACTTGCTGTATTTTTGAACTTATTGAAAAAAAGGAATTGACTATCAAATTTAGTATTATTTCATGTTCAAATTAGATAATATATATGGTTGAAACAATAAAAGGAGAGTGTTCTCATATGCTGTTAAAATTTGTTCAGTGTTTTCCTCTTCTTTCTACTTAGATTCCTTTAGACCATTGAAAATTGATGTGTATTTTTATTTTTTGGTTTTTTTAAGATTTTATTTTTAAGGAATCTCTACACCCAACTTGGGGTTCGAGCTCAGAACCGAGAGATCAAGAGTTGCATGTTCTACTGACGGAGCCAGCCAGACACCCTAAAAATTGATGTTTGGATGATAGTTGAAAAACCCTTATTTTGTAACTCGAAAATATTGCTGTTTAGATTGCAAATGTAATGTAATAAAGTTCAATGTGTTAGCTAATTAATAAACACTTATTTGCATAAATGGACGCACAGTTGTACAAAGCTCTCAATTCTGTAAAACAGCTCCAGGATAGATCCATCAAAATAATTTATGTAAATTCCCTTTTTTCGTTAAGTTTTAAGGGACTACAAGAAGTCAATTTATAATTTTAAAACTTATATTTAGTGAATACACTAACAACCAAGTAAACATGTAGCAGCATTAAACTACTCCAGTGTTGGGGCACCTACGTGGTTCTCTTAGTTTAACATCCAACTCTTGATTTTGGCTTTACACATGATCCCAGGGTGGGGTGATGATTCTGCACAAGAGGCTCCCTGCTAGGTGTGGAGCCTGCTTAAGTTAAGGTTCTCTCTCTCTCTCTCTCTCTCTCTCTCTCTCTCTCTCCCTCCTCCACTCATGCTCTCTCTCTCTCTTTGTCTCTCTAAAATAAAATAATAATAAAAAAAAAAAAACTAGCACACTGTTGAGATTATTAAGCATGATTATTGTCAAAGAATATTTCTTCTCTGGACATACCAAAAACAATATTATTTTTCTAGAACTTATAATAATAAAACATTAAGATAATCAGAAATAGAAACTGATCAAATGGCTATATAACAAATTCATTATTCATAAGCATGTTCCCAGGTACCACAATATCTCCAAATGACTTTCATGTTTTGAATCACTACTTAATAATCATAATCATAATCATAATTAAAAATGAAGTCTTTTTGTCTTCTTGGATATATTTCCCTCTTAAGTATTTTAAAAGACTTCGATGGTGAAAACATAGGCCTGAAGTTTCTTTATTAATCAGTCCAGCTCTGTATCATTTATAGTAGAAAGGATATGGAAAGTTAGATAGATAAGTAGATAAGTAGGCAGGTGGGTAGATGATAGATAAATAGATAGATGGATAGATAGACAGATACATAGAGGGAGATAGGAAGGGAGAGGGAGAGATAAAGATACATATATAGTAAGCAGTGTAAGGGAAAATCATCTTGATTCATCAGGACCCGGCATGTTTCCAGGCTACATTATAGTTTTTGTAAGGACTGTTCAATTCGCTTCAGTCTCTTGGAAATAGTATCTGAGAGGTCTCATCTGAAACATGCATTGTTGCACAAACTCCTTTCCTTTCTTGGCAGGATTTAAACTTCATTTTTTGTTTGTTTTTTCTTAACACCTTAACCCTCCTGACAGCTCTTTTGAGATTTTTAACGTCTTATCTGTTGCTTTTTCTTAGTTTTCCAGACACTCAAGTGTATGCATTTGCCTAAAGGTAAAAAGTGGTGCAAATTTGCATTTAGTGTTTTGCAATTTTTTTTTTTTTTAATCCTGGTCCTTTAATACCTGTCGTGAGTAGCTCTGAACACAAAGGTTTGTCTGTCAACTTTGGGGAAAATGCCAAAGCCTCTGGGCCACCAATATCTCCTGAACTTCTACAACTCACAGAGCTTACAGATTGGCAAATGATCCAAGCAGAAAAGTGGCAGAGAATGTCAGCCATGTATAATAAAGCTGTAGGTAATTTTGCTCCTTTTCGGGGTCATGACCCATCCCTACTCGCCAACCCAACATAGCTGCCTTGAACCTTGCTCTTTAATCCTCTCAGAAGCGGATATTCTGTATGTTATCCAAATTTTATTATTTTTCTCAGAAGGAGCCTTCCTCTGAACTAAGCCACCACTTTTTACCCAATATCAGAAGTCAGACTTATACTTAGATGAAAGAAGATTGTTCTCCAGAGAAAAGAAGATGTAGAAATTACGCATTTGGATTAGTTATGAGAAGGAATCATCTTCTCTTTTGTGCTGTCTTCAACAAAAGGGACTTATTTCTGAATAAGTCAGCCAAGGTGTGACTTCCTCAGAAATAGTACTTTGAATTAGAGATCTGTCAAGTTTTCTGTTGCTTTCAGTAAAACTTTATTATATCTAATTTTTCTTGAGCAGAAATATGTGACATCACATTTTTGTTTTTCTATCTGGTGGAAATAAACACTTTTTTGCCCTATGTTTTCCTAGTTTGCGTCTTTACCTTGTTAAACCACATGGCATAAAAATCTGTTAAATATTAAAAATTATGAATTATGAATGATCTTTCATTGAAATAGTATCATGTTTACAATTTCTACATTGCACGAAAGGACAACCAAATTTTTTCACATCATCCATGCATCAATAAAGTCACAATACCTATAATTTGGGGGAAACACATTATTAGTAACGAAACTAAGCTCTTTGTCTTGCATTTTATAGCTGCCTAAGAAAAAATACATTTCCGTGTATTTCTCATGCAAAAATTGTCATAACTGAAGACTAAAGTGGAAATCATCACGTTGTACTCTTATTTTTTGTTCTCTGAAATCATTTTTTACATAAAACATGTTATTTTATGTAAATGCATAAGCATAGTGATATGATGCTATTTTTAGATATTATTTTAAAAACCCTCTTCTGTTTATGTGCTGTTTTCTACTCTGTTTTGCCAATATCTCTCACCCAGGCTGGTAACTCAAGTTAAAAGGTATGATTCTCCATGTTTATATAGGTGTAAATTAGCATATTTAAAAATATACATTTGAATACATACTCATCCCTATGGATATATTTTATATTTATTTTTCAAAAATTAGGTTACATTTTCTTAGCATTCTGTAGACTACAAGCAAGATGTAGTCAGAGACTGTATCATTTTGTTTACTAGTCTATCTCCAGAACCAAAAACACTATCTCATGGCTCTTTCCAACTGACTTTCTGCAGTGATGGAACTTCCGCAATGTCCAATATGGTACAATTACCCACGTGTGGCATTGAGATCTTGCAAGGGGTATCGAGCAATAGAAAAGCTGAGTTTTTAAAATTATTTTTAATGTTTATTTATTTTTGAGAGAGAGACAGAGACAGAGTGCGAGTGGGGGAGGGGCAGAGAGAGAAGGAGACAGAATCTGAAACTGGCTCCAGGCTCTGAGCTGTCAGCACAGAGCCTGATGGGGGGGCTCGAAGTCACGGACCGCAAGATCATGACCTAGCCAAAATCGGAAGCTTAGCCAACTGAGCCACCCAGGCGCCCCCTAGAAGAGCTGAATTTTTATTGTACTTAATATTAACTAAAAATTAAAATTAAAAAATTTGAATTTATGATGTCACATTTTTATAGGCTACAATATTTGACAGTGTGCTTCTAAAATGGATATTCAACAAATATCTATTGAATACATAAATATATTTTATTGTTTGTCAGAGTTAGCTATACTTAAAAAAGTCTCTTGTCCAATTGGATTTTTGTATCCATTTTAAAAGACTATATAATATTCCATGGTCTAACTCACCCATAATTTTATTTTCCCATTCATTTATTGCTGGCTATTTACTTTGCTTATTTTTGAGATAACAAACAGATATATGAATATCTGTGCATGTGTAACTTTAAGTACTAGAACTTTAATTTCTGTGGAATAGACTTCTAGGAGTGGGGTTACAAGGTAAACATATTTTTATTTTAATAAGTATAAAGGCTGTTGCACAGATTTTTAAAAAATAATATTTTTTAAACGTGCATCTACACTAGCAATAAGTGCTAGCGATAGATGTTTTCATTCTAAATTTTTATTTTACCCGTCAGAGATACAGTGGTAAATAATTATGATTTTATTTGCATTTCCATGAGTACTAAGGAAATTGAACATCTTTTTATACATTTTTAGACATGTAAATTTGCTCATATGTGAAAGGTCCCTTGACACCCTTTGCCCATTTCTCTATTGTATTGCTTACTAATTTCTGGCCAGTGTGTAAAATTTCATCATACGTGCATAATTTAATCATACGAATGCCTTCTATTTCTACATAATGTATCTTCTGTATCACTGATCTAATTATTTGATTTAAACCAATAAAATACTGTATTGACTTGACTGTAGTGTCTTCAGAGTGGTTCTTAATATGAAAGTTAACCCATCAATAGTTTTAGACATGTAGGTATCTCTTTTCCTACAATTAATTAATTTCCTCGAGCCGATATTTTTTAAAATTTTTTTTTAATGTTTATATATATTTTAGAGAGAGAGAGACAGAGTGTGAGCACGGGAGGACCAGAGAGAGAGGAAGACACAGAATCTGAAGCAGGCTCCAGGCTCCAAGCTGTAAACAGAGCTTGAAGCGGGGCTCAAACTTAACAAACCACAATGTCATGACCGGAGCCGAAGTCAGATGCTAAACCAACTGAGCCACCCAGGCACCCCTCCCAGAGTCAAGAATTTTATCATATTAAATATTTACAGCCAAAGACATCTCACATTTTTATATTTTATGACAACTTGTTTTATTCCATTTCCGTACATCAGATCACTTTATGAGTACCATCATTTTTTTGGTCTCACTCTTTGTTTGCAGTTTGTTCATCCTTTATACAACTTAAACTCTGTGTCTAATTATCTTAATCACTCTAGTACATTTCATTTCTCTTGCGTTTCTATCTACTCTGCCAATATCTCATTTCATCATTTCCTTTGGCATTACCTCAAACCTGATTATATCCATCTTTTCACCTCCCTGGACCTTATACTATCGATGAGGACTGGTACTGGAGGAAAGAAGACATTCAATCTAATGGTACTTGGCACAAATTAAACTTCATGATCCTCCAAGAGATCAGAAAGGCTGGAAGGTTTCTGATATTCTTAGGCAATCATACAACATGTTCTTTATTCTCCTGACTCAGTCCTTGAAACCCTGAGTGAAATGTCTCCCTGGTTTACTCAGAGTCAATGAATCCAGAGTCTTTAGCATAGCCTCTAAGACTCTGTTTCATTTCTGAATTTCCAACATGCTTCTTTCCTACGCATTCTGCTCCAGGAAAGTAGATCTCTCTGATGTTCTTCAAACATAACACACCACACATGCTCATGACTGATATTCATCAAGACATATGCGTGGTTAACTTCCTCAGCTACTTAAATGTTTTGCTCACACGTCTAAGCCTGATGATGCTACTGAATTTTGAAAAGCACTCTGTATGTGTGGTAGGCAGAACTCTAGAATTCCTGCCCCCCTGGTGCTGTGCCCTGCTTCTATTATCTCCTGGAAATATGGGGCCTGACTTTTTAAGATGATGTGATTTCTCTCCTGTGATTAGGTTAGATTAAATAGTAATGGTGAAGGGATTTTGCAGATGTATTTAAATTCTCTATCCATTCAATATAGAATTAATCAACAGGTGATTATCTTGTGTAGAACCAACTTATAATGTGAGCTCTTTATGACAGAGTCTAACCTTTCTTTGAAGAGAGAGATTCCAAACCAGAGATGATCTACTGGCATCACAGATGAAAACTTTCATGTTTCAGAGAAGGCTATTTGGCAGTGAATAGAAGGGGACTTCTGAGATGTCAATGCCTCAATCTTACAAATGCAAAGATGAATTCAGCTAACAACAAAGGAGCCTGGAAAAGAACCCTAAGACTCAATGACATTGCAGCACAACTGACATTTTGGGAGTAGTTTTGTGAGTCTTAGATCAGAGGACTTAGCTAAACCATGTTAAAACCCAATGTGTGCATGTTGCTTTTAGCCACTAATTTGTGGCAAAAACATACGGTATGGTAATTTGTTCCATGTCAGTAGAAAACTGATATAGCCTCACTCTCAATTCTCTCTAATTTACTTACATTTATTTTATTCCATAGTACTTATCATTTATATTTAAACTTTGAATTCTTGGGGCGCCTGGGTGGCGCGGTCGGTTAAGCGTCCGACTTCAGCCAGGTCATGATCTCGCGGTCCGTGAGTTCAAGCCCCGCGTCGGGCTCTGGGCTGACGGCTCGGAGCCTGGAGCCTGTTTCTGATTCTGTGTCTCCCTCTCTCTCTGCCCCTCCCCCGTTCATGCTCTGTCTCTCTCTGTCCCAAAAATAAATAAAATTTTTTTGAAAAAAAAAAATTAACTTTGAATTCTTGAATTTTGTGGCCCAAACTCACCTATAAGATCCTCAAAGGCGAGAGTATTTCTTCTTCTCCTTTTATTGTTTATATGTTCGATCTCATAAACTGAGAACAATATCCTGCTTACCCTACTATATGTTCAATAATATTGAATGAATGAATGAATGAATAGTTTTATTTCTTCCAATATTATTTTAGAGTTGCAGTAAAACCTTGGTTTATGAACATAATTTGCAAGACATCACTCGTGTATCAAGTTAAAAGTTAGTAGGAATGTTTGCTCATCGGGGCGCCTGGGTGGCTCAGTCAGATAAATCTCCGACTTCGGCTCAGGTCATGATCTCACAGTTTGTGGGTTTGAGCCCCATGTCTGAGTATGTGCTGACAGCTGGAGCCTGGAACCTGCTTCAGATTTTGTCTCCCTCTATCCCTGCCTGTCCCCAACTTGTACTCTGTCTTTCTCTCTCTCTCAAAAATTATCACTAAGTATTTTTTTTTTAATTTTTTTTTTCAGCCGTTTTTATTTATTTTTGGGACAGAGAGAGACAGAGCATGAACGCGGGAGGGGCAGAGAGAGAGGGAGACACAGAATCGGAAATAGGCTCCAGGCTCCGAGCCATCAGCCCAGAGCCTGACACGGGGCTCAAACTCACGGACCGCGAGATCGTGACCTGGCTGAAGTCCGACGCTTAATCGACTGCGCCACCCAGGCGCCCTGATCACTAAGTATTTTAAAAGTTTTGTTGTTAATGGATAAGGAATATTTTCTCCATATCTTTTTCCTTACTGGAATTGAAGTGCTATTATTTTCTTTTTTTTTTTTTAATGTCTAGTTATTAATTTTGAGACAGAGAGTGGTGGGGGGGGGAAGGGCAGAGAGAGAGAGAGAGAGAGAGAGAGAGAGAATCCCAAGCAGGCTCCATGTTGTCAGCACAGAGTTCCATGCAGGGCTCAATGTCACAAACCACAAGATCATTACCTGAGCTGAAATCAAGTGTGAGACACTTAACTGACTGAGCCACCCCATGCTTTCATTTTTAATATATTTATATGATAGCAACAACTTAATGGAATTTCCCTCATTAATTCTAATTTATGTATTTATTTATGAATGTTTATTTATTTAATTTGAGGAAAACAGAGAGCACAAGCAGAGGAGGAGCAGAGAGAGAGAGAGAGAGACAGAGAGAGAGACAGAGAGAGAGAGAGGATCCCAAGCAGGCTCCATGCTGTCAGCATCGAGCCCGACTTGGGACTTGATCCCATAAACAGTGAGATCATGACCAGAGCCCAAATCAAGAGTTGGACACTCAACTGACTGAACCACCCAGGCACCCCTAATTTATTTTTCACTAGAACTTCTTGAGTTTTCTTTAGCTTTAAAAGGATTTCATTGGCAAAAGTAGTAGTTTTCTCAAATCCGTACCAAAAATGTATGTTCTTTATTTACTAAAGATACCAGGAATGTATTTAACTACATATTAGATTCCCAAACGCCATTTAACGTCAGAAGACTATCACAGGCACACTTTGCACCAAAATGCTCAGCAGAACTTAAGACAACATCACCGTGCTCTAGCAAGGAAATGTGAGGCATT
Organism: Panthera uncia; assembly: GCF_023721935.1. NCBI lineage: Eukaryota > Metazoa > Chordata > Mammalia > Carnivora > Felidae > Panthera > Panthera uncia. The sequence continues at coordinate 20,201,662 of NC_064810.1, forward strand.
TATTTTCCATAGAAGTAGTCTATGAGTATCACTTTGGTTCTACAGGAAGGAGCTCATGTGTAAGGGACTAATCCTCACACTCAGCAGGTAGAGGAAGGGTCTAAACTTAGATGTCTTATACCCCTTAGGGGCCAAAATCTCTGGTGACCCTTCAGGAGAGTAGCTTCCAGCAACTCCACCAGGAAAATACCAATCACAAGTCTCACCACACTGAGGGAAGCCCTAGCTATGTCTTGCCCATAGAATATTTATAGTTCCACCCAAGCCGGATGTAATTTGCAAATTCAAAGTCATGTTTATCACAAACAGGAATGACTAGCAACATAACCCACATCCCACCCTTATCAGACTGCCAAAAACAAATGCTCTGATCTAGGGGGAACATTCTGCTTCTATGTCTATACCATGAATTCCGCTGATAGGGTTTTAATACTCTAGAATTCGTTATTCCCTACTGAGATTTTTGGAAAGTTATTCTTGTGACTTTAAGTATTTTTATAATTTTCATTTTTATTCAGAAATGTCATTAGTAAACTGTTGAACAATTTTAATGGATGGGGTTTCAGCATGTCTTGTTATTCTATTATGTGCTTCCAATTTCTGTAACAAATTATGTTGCTAGATTTCTTGAATTGGATTACGTTCACAAGGAAAAAATAGACATTAGGAATGAGAAAAAAAGATGATGTTATCACCATAAATCCCTTTTGACGTGGTTTGAAGTATTGGGTTTTTGGAGTCGATGACCAAGAAAGAATTCTTGAGATGTCTTCGGTGCAAAAAGGTAGTTTTATTAAAGACCGGGGACAGGACCCATGGACAGAAAGAGCTGCACTGGTGTTGTGAGAGGTGATTGAGTATATACCTCCAAGTTGGAAGGTGTTTAGGATTAACATAAGTCTCTAAGGTATTTTGGAAAGTTTGCAGGATTTTGAAGGGCTAAGTGGTGTTAGGAAAGGTCATTTATTACTGTGTAGTAAAAACTCAGTCATGAGATCCTTCAGATGTATATCAAGGGACCATAAGCTTGGAGTATGATTGCCAACATATATCTTATGCAGAGATACAGGAAGTTTCCAAAACAATTTTTTTAAGTTTGTTTGTTTGTTTAGAGAGAGAAAGAGCAGGAGTTGGGGTGGGGAGTGAGGCAGAGAGAGACAGAGAGACAGAATCCCAAGTAAGCTCCACACTCACTGTCAGTGAGGAGCCCATAAGGGGCTTGATCTCGGGAGATGTGAGATCATGATCTGAGCTGAAAGCAAGAGTCAGATGCTTAACCAACTCAGCCACCCAGACACTCCTCCAGAAGGAATTTTTGTATGTCAAAGCAGACTTACAGGATCCTAGGGGGTCGAGATAACCTTAAGCTAAGATTCCATTTTGTCCTTTGCAAAGTGTCATCATCAAGGCAGCTGAGCTCCTAGACAAATGTCACTCTGCCTGTTTCAAGGACTTGTCAGTGGACTGTAGGCAGCAAGGAAATTTTTTTTTCCTTTGCCTCTGTTGCCTGCATCACTTTTGACGAAATTAGACTATTGCATGCATGGAAATGGCAAAATCAAAAAAAAAATTACTAGGACAAATTGTACTAATTCTTATTAAAACAAATATTCTCAAAATTAATTCAAGGACTTAAATGAAATAGTACCCTCTTAATTGTTTTCTGGGTTTTATTTATTTATTTTTTCGTTTAGATATTTCTTTGATTTGAGAATTGGCCATCGATGTGTTTCTTGTAGCTGAGTAGTTAAGAGTCTTCTTGCCAACTTAACTTTTTCTAATCATACTGGCTTATGATAACAGGATATGTTATCTTTAAATATTTTGTTTAAATTTTCTTTTTGACCTAGTGCATCATTGATTTTTATAAAAAAAATAACATGCACAATGAGAGGAATTTGGGGGGAAGGGTAAAATTCTTTCTCTCTCAATTTGCATATGTGCTATGTGTGTGCATTAACCCCCACATACCTTCACTTTTCTTTTTGGCATTATATATTGACTTCTTTGACATGGATGAAATAGCTCATGGCAATCTGTATTCTTCAAAAATTTCATCTTTATCGTTAAAGTATCCTTTATCTCATTTGATGCATTTAATCTTAAATACACACTTTCTGATATTAGTATTTCCTCATTTGCTTTATTTTTACAAGCACTTGCCTTATATTTTATCATTTAATCTTTAAAACTTTGTTTTAGATATCTTTCACACAGGCCATACATAGCTACTCTCAGGCTTTGTTTTCACCTATTCTAGTGATGTCTGCCTTTTATTGGGAAAATTCAGTAACCTCACATTTGTTATCATAGGTGATATATTGCATGTAACATCAAGCATGCATGATCATTTACTTCTAAAGTTTTTATTTTTTGTTGTACAAGTGAAAACATTTTATTTTCTGTGGTAAGAACATTTAACGTAAGATCTACTCTTTCAACAAATTAAGTATATAATAGAGCATTTTTAACTATAGACACAATGTTGTACAATAGATCTTGAAAACATATTCATCTTGCATAATTAAAACTTGAAGCCTGTTGATTAGAAACTCACTACTTTCTCTTCCCCCAACCTCTGGTAGCCACCATTACATTATTTGATTCTATGAATTTAACTATTTTTAATACCTCATGTAAGTGTGTGGGAAATCAAATAGCTATGTCTTGGGTTAGGAGATTATAAGGAATGCATTGCAAAGCAGAACACTGCTTTCTGGCCTTGCTGGGAACAGAGGCGGGTATCTAGTTAATGTATGTCTAGGGTTTGGGTCCTGCCTGTGCTCATGAATTCCTTAGACCATATTATCTGTGAAATATATTATCTTATTATCCACCGTGCACCTGTTCTTTGTAGTCTTGGGAATGCCTTTTTTTTTCTGCATGTTTTCTATATGTTCTTACTGGGACATAGCCCACTGATGTATTGCACCATGTTTCCTTAAAGGTATGCTTAATAAATACGGGAGCTTCAGAGCAGTTCAGACTTCCCTTAGCCTCCCTCTCACGTCTCTTGACTTGTGGAGTCTTGAGTAATCCTTTCTGCCATCCTCAGCCTTGCAGGACAAAGCCAAAAGCCAAACCCACATACATGAGGTCATATAGTATTTGTTCTTCTATGATTTCTTACTTTGATTCACATAAATATCTTCAAGGTCCATCCATATTGTGTCGTACGGCAGGATTTTCTTTTTTTCTTTAAGGGTGAATAATATTCCACTATATGTATGTTCATCATTTATTGGTGTATTTTTCAATAGACATTTAGATGGCTTTCAGAATTTGTAAAGAGGGCTGTAATGAACATTGGGGTGCTAACATATCTTCAAGATCTTGATATCAAAGCTATTGGATGAAACGCCAGATATGAGAACTGGATCATATGGTAAATTAAATAATAATAATAATAATTATTGAGGAACCTTCACACTGCTTTCCTTAGTGGCTGTGTCAGCTTGCCTTCCCACCAAAAATGAACAAGGATTCCAATTTGTCTACATCCTCACCAACATTTATTTGCTTGTTTGTTTGTTTTCCCTTTTCTTCCTTTCTTTTTTTATAGTAGCCAACCTAACAGGTAATAATTCATTGTGATTTTAATTTGCATTTCCCTGATGATTAGTGACTTTAAGTATCTTTTCAAATATTTGTCCACTTGTATATCTTCTTTGAAGAATGCCTATTCAGATTTTTAGTATATATTTTTTTTTAAATCAGGTTGTTAGCTTGTTGTTTTTGTTGTTGTTTCTGTTGTTGTTGGAATTCCAAATGTTCCTTATAGATTTTGTGAATTAGCTCTTGCTGTTGTTTTGTTTCGTTGTTCTGTTTGTTTTGTTTTTGTGAATTAACTCCTTCTGTTGTTTTGTTTTGTTGTTGTTGTTGTTGGAGTTCCAAATGTTCTTTATAGATTTTATGAATTAATTTCTGATATGATAGGTGGTTTGCAAATAATTTCTCCCATAGAGCAGGTTGTTTTTTCACTGTTGGTTGTTTCCTTTGTTGTGTACCAACTTTCTAATTTGATACAAGACCTCGTATATATTTTTTGCTTCTGTTGTCTTTGTTTTGAGTAAAAGTCATGAAGTTGTTGCCAAGTTCAATGTTATGAAGATTTTCCTCTATATTTTCTTCTAGGAGCTTTACAGTGTCAGGTCTTACTTTTAAGAAATTCGTTTTTTGTTGTGATAAGACCTGGGTGTTTTATGTAAGTGATGAATCACTAAATCCTATACCTGAAATTAATGTTACACTGTATGTTAACCAACTAGAATTTAAATAAAAACTGTAAAAGAAGGGGTGCCTGGGTTGTTCAGTCAGTTGAGCGTCCAACTTCAGCTCAGGTCATGATCTCACGGTTCATAGGTTTGAGCCCCACGTTGGGCTTTGTGCTGACACCTCAGAGCCTGGGGCCTGCTTCAGATTCTGTGTCTCCCTCTCTCTCCACCCCTCCTCCATTCATGCTCTCTCTCTCTCTCTCTCTCTCTCTCTCTCTCAAAAATAAACATGAAAAAAAAATTTTAAACTTTAAAAGAAAAAAAAAGAAATTCATTTTGAGTTGATTTCTATGTATAGTGTAATTTATGGATCTAAATTCATTATTTTGCATGTGGCTATCCTATTTTCCCATTACCATTCAATGAAGAGAGTATTTTTTCTCCATTGTTTTTCCTTGGTATCCTGTTGAAAATCAACTGACTATATATGCACGGATTTATTTCTGGGTTCATTATTCTGTTACATTTGTCTACATGTCTTTCTTTATGACGATACTATACTGTTTTAATTACATAATGTTTTATTACTATGTAATATATTTTAAAATCAGAAAGTGTGATTTCTTTGTTCTTTATCAAGATTGTTCTGGCTATTTGGGGTCTGCTGTGTTTCCACATGTTTTAGAATTTTTCTTTTCTATTCCAGTGAAAAATACCATTGGAATTTTGATAAGGATTTCATTAAATCTGTAGGTCAGTGTTGGTAGTATGAACATTTTAACAATATTAAGTATCCTAATCCAGAAACACAGGCATCTTTACATTTGTTTATGTCTTGTTTTAACTTCTTTGATCAATGGTTTGTTAATTTAGTCTTTTACCTTCGTAGTAAAGTTTATTTCTAAGTATTTTATTCTTTCTGGTGCTTTTGCAAATGGAATTATTTTCTTAAGTTTCTTTCGGATAGTACATTGTTAGTGTATAGGAATGCAACTGATTGTGTGTGTAGGGCCCATTCATTTTAATAGTTCAATAAAAATGTTATGTATTACTAGCTCTCATTGCTCAATTTCAATATTTTTCATTTGCATGCATTTAGCAAATAAATATTACTGAATAATTACCTGTGGAAAAATGTAACATGACAATTCCCAAATATAAATGTTCCAACATTTAGAGAACAAATGACTTACAGATGAGGGTTGTTTTTTTTTAAGTTTATTTTATTTATTTCTAGAGAGAGTGCAGGCAGGGGATGGGTAGAGAAAGAGGGAGAACGAGAATCCTAAGCAGGCTCCACGCCTGGTACAGAGCCTGATATGGTTAGTTTTTTTTCATGTTGTATTGTAAAACTTACTAGTACCAAAAGTAATAATGTTTTGGGTAGAAAGTAACGACTTGGTAAGAACATGGAAATGGCCTCTACTCCACCTTTCTTGACTCAGATCTTTACTTTAAACTCACCTTGTGTTATACGTAAGTGATGAATCACTTAATTCTACTCATGAAATTAATATTACAGTAGATGTTAACTAATTATAATTTATTTATATGTATATTTATTCATTTATTATTTACTTATGTATTTATTTATTTTTTTTTTTTTGGAGAGAGAGAGAATGTGAGTAGAGAGAGGCAGAGAGAGAGGGAGAGAGAATCTTAAGGAGCCTCCATGCCCAGCACAAGCCAGACGCGGGGCCTCAACTCCACAACCCTGAGATCATAACCTGAGCTAAAAATCAAAAGTCAGATGCTGAACCAACTGAGCCACCCAGGAGCCCCATTAACTAGAATTTAAATAAAAACTTTTTTAAAACCCCACAAAACCACAGGTAAATAAGGATATCCTTTTACGTATTAGGTATTCTCCTCTGAACTGAAGGTAAACTGCTAACTAATAAAGGGAAAGTCAACATCCCCAGTGGTGAATCTGTGCTTGGTGAAGTTAAAAATAAATGGTTAACTGATAGAGATCATAGTCCCGCAGGACCTAAGTCTCCATCACCCCTCCACAGTGATGTGGGAAACAAAGGCAGAAGAAACTGGCAGATAGAACTCGATTTCCTTATAACCTGCAGCCCATTGACAAATACTTGAGGCTGGCAGAGTAAAACGTTTCTCCAGGAACTGCCCAGTCTTAATGCTAATGCTTTGCTAGAGGGAAAAACAACCCTCGCTTAAGAGTGGCTAGACCTCCACTATGTGCAAGTCTTCTTTACCATATGAAAATCTAACTGGAAAGTTCCCCTGGAGTTTACCTCCCCTAACTCCGTAGTATATAACCAGTCTCTCCTCATGGCCCCAGGCAGCTCCTTCTGCCCTGGATCCTGTCCTCGCACTTCAATAAAATCAACTTTTTGCACCAAAGACGTCCTCAAGAATTCTTTCTGGGCCATCAGCTCTGGACCCATGAACCCACGATCACCCCAAAAACCTCATCAAGTAAGGCTAATTTATAGTGTCATGTATGAACAGCTACACCTCGAGGGATAATGTCTGATCTAGAGGGCAAATTTCTTAGAATCAGAAGTGAAAAATAGAGTGATGGGTAGAAGGTTGCATGTCAGTCTCTCTGTTCTATTTCCTAGAAATTCCTAAAATACCATTCTTCTTCTGGTTATTGCCCTTCCTCAGGTTCCTGTGTGCTCAGTTAGGTTAAATTGGCAGACACAATTTGCATAACCCCACCAGAAGTGTTCTTCAAAGAGTCCGTGGCCACTCGCTCAGAGGTGTCCCGAGAGAAATGGGCAGCTGGGGACAGAGGGGTGTGATTTGTAGGACAAGAGGGAAGTGGAAACTAGGACATAGACAAATATCACTTACTCTACTGCTTGTCTTTAAGGGGGTTAGAAAAAAAAAGACAAAATTATAAAATGCCATGCAGTGGATTAAAAAATCTAGTGGGGACAATATACTCTAATTTTGGATTTAATAACTATCTTAGGAACACTGTAGAGAAGTCACTTTTGTGCTTTTGAAAGAGAAAATTTTATCATTTACTTCTAGAACTAGTTATTACTCTGCTTTAATGCTATGGAAATTTGCTGCAAAATCAGTTGATATTTTTATTAATGAGGGAATGGCAGTACAGATTTTTCAAATGCTAACATACATAGGTAGTTTGAATACATGAGATAATGTTTAAAGCCTTTGATTTGTCAGACATAGGCAAAACCTCAGCTCAAATGAAGGAATTTTTCTAAAATGCTGCCTTTTCTTACAAATTAGTTAGTACTTTTTTTTTTCTTGACAATTACTACTCATAAAGTCTATCCTCAATCATTTGGAGTAATTAGACTCAAGTTTTGAGTGATAAATTCCTTACACTTTGCCATTTAATTTTAATCAGAACACTACCATAACAAAAAATGTTAATGAAAACGCATTTTCAATCAACCTTCGAGGAAGGGAAACTATATCCATTTAAAAAGTGACAAAGACAAACAAATCCATAAGCCATGACAGTTTCCAGAGCTTACATATTTTTTTCTTTGGCATGTGAAAGTCCCACGTATGAAAAACAAACAAGCAAGAAGGGTTGTTTGCAACTAGTTCTCTGTAGGGGTGTGAAAAACCGCGATCTGAGTTTTTCAGTAAAAGAGAGACAGGGTAATATCAATGCCATGTGAAAATCACTCAAACTGGAGGAAGAACAAAGTGGGTGAGAGACTGCAGCATTCTTCTGTAAAGGTTTCAAACTCCAAAGTCAAAAAGATCCGGTTTAACACCGATCTTGCTCAATCTTGGTTGTATTTCTTCATGTGGGTAATGAATTCAATAATATTTGTCTCTCAGTGTTGTTGAAAGGATTTAGCAGCAGGATTATACAATAGTTCTTAGCACAGTGCTTCAAAAACAGTAATTGTTCAATTAAAGTAGCTGCTATCATTAGTACTTAAATACCACATGCGAAACTCATACTAGGGAAACAATGCTATTAGTGGAGAGGAATCCTTTTAATGTGAGAAATCATACTTATGAAATAAAAGCCCTTATCAGGTCAAACAATAAAAATTATGGTTACAATAATAACACATTCTATAGGAGCCTCTGGTCAAGGAAACATTACAACAATAGGTCTATTCCAGAATATTTGGAACTTCAGACATCTCGATCGATTTCCAATATAACTTTAACTACAATAAAACCTTGGTTTGTAAGCATAATTTGGTCTGGAAACATGCTTGTAATCCAAAGCATTTGTATATCAAAGCGAATTTCCAATAATGGAAACTCAGATGTTTCGTTCCACAACACAAAAATATTCATGTAAAAATGATTACAATACTTTAATATAATATAAAATGATAAAGAAAATATAAAATATAAAGAAAAATAAACAAATTAACCTGCACTTATACCTTTGTAAACCTTTGTGGCTGGTGTGAAGGAGACAAGAGACAGGAGGGTTACTGTGCAGGGCGACTTTCACTCTCACTGACGAATCACTGCTATCTGTGGCTCAATGGGCTTTTTTCTACATGGGGGCAATTGTATACAGTCTCACAGATGATGACTACAGTACAGTATTAATAAACTTTTGTCATATACTGTATTTAATGTAACTGGCAATAAGGCAGCAGAAGAAAGGGTCTACATCTGCAGGCAGTCTGACCTCCAAGGACGCAAAGCATCCCTCAGCTTACTCTTGTATGGAAAAGCAAAGGACTGTCCAAAGGTGCTTTGAAGAGACAAAAAGTACATGAGGACCAGTTGTGGGCACCTTCCAACATTCTGAAAAATCACTGATTTCTGCCAAATCTTATGGCCTGAGACTGAACATCCAAGCATGGGGGACAATCACCCACAATCCCCCAGCAAGAGAGAAAGAGAGAGAGAGAGAGAGACCACGGGCTCAGTTGTGATCATGTGACATTTGATGTCAGGTAGACTCGTATTACAAGATATCACCCATTTATCACGTTAAAATATATTAGAAATATTTGCTCATCCTGCAGAACACTTGCAGAACAAGTTATTCGTAATCCAAGGTTTTACTGTAATTTTTTTTTCAGAACAAAGAATGCATGAATTAAAATAAGCAATACTTTTGCTTTTGGCTGGAATTAAATCATCCTGTCAACTGAGAACATCATTTTTATTGAAACCAACTATTATGGTCATTTGCCTACAACTAGTTAATTTTAAATATGAAGGAAAACTACTTATCCAATAAAATCTAGTTTGATAGCAACCTTGGTAATCATGAAATCCATTAGGATAATTGAAGAAAAGAAAAAAAAAGAAATGCAACTTTGGTCACGAAATAAAAAGGAGTCCGTTATTGACCTGTGCACATAGCACGTGTCAGAGTAGAGTTTACTGTGCTTATCTCCCTCGAAAATATTTAGTATTAAAGAGGACAATCATGGGCCCTATTTGCTTTTGGAGCCCTAAGTAGCTCCCAAAAGAAGCAAAAAGACTCCACATCATTCTGGGACCCAAAAGATTCTTATCCATAAGTTAGGAAGTGGACACAAGGCCTGTTTGATGGAAAGGAGAGTGAAAAAACTCAAAGCAGAACAAAGACAATCATATTGTGTCAAGCCACAAGGTAAGATTTGCTGCCGATGGACAACTGGTGGGAAATACGCTTCATGTCTGGCCACATAGCCAAGCCACGGGACCTGTGACAGATGATTTAACCTTTCCAAGTCACAGTTTCTTCAAGTATTAAGTAGGCAAACTAATACTTAGATTGTGGAATCTGAGCCTTTTAAACAATATGTGCAAAAGTGTTGATTACAGTGCTTAGGCAGGTGTATTACTTCTCTACTTGTATTGTGGAGAGACAAAAGACTTTGCCAATAAGGAACTTTAAATAGTTTCCAAACAAAAGGAGCTATTCTAATTGAGGCAAAGGTCCACCTTCTGAAACGTAAAGTTTGTGGTCCTCTAAAGGCCTAAGATCCATGGTCGACTGACAGGTCGTGGGTTGGGAGAAAACCTTGATCTATCTGGGGCATAAAGATTTCATACTATTCACCAGTCCAGAGTACGTGTCCTCTCCTTAGATTGTGTGGTGTGGTGGTGAGGGAGTGTGGGCTGTTGGTCAAGAGAGGAATACAATGGCCTCGTGGAGATCACCCCGGGATTTATTTGCAATCGTAGGGTTATGGGGCGAGAAGGAAAAGCTATAAAACTTGAGCCAAGTTCCTGGTGATTAAAATTAAGCCCGTGAATTTTTTCTGGGTAACTGATTTGGCTTAGTGGAACCAAGAGTGACAGATAAACTAATGTTTCCTAAGCTTTATATTCTATTTTGAATATGTCAAACTATTTAAAAACAGTTTTTTAAATACATGAGGTTATATAAGAATAGTTTGAAAGAAAGACAAAGAAAAGCATACCATTTCAAAGTATTGTTGTTTCTTCCTCTACAGGGTTTTTTCTTGATTTATCTAGTAGGAAGGATAACATATGGATAGTAGATTTTTATGCTTTCTTTTGTTTTCTTTTTCCTCTCTATTGCCTTTTCTTTTTGCTAAGGGAACATAAGCAAAAAATTTTCTTTTCTTTATTTCCTTGGCCTTCATCACGTCAGTAGAATTAAAAGACTATAACTTTTTTACAATTATTTTTCAAAGCATTCTATTATTCATTTAAACGTCCTCTTCTGTGAAGCAATGCTATGTTGGTATTGAGAACCAAATCAGGACATCTACACAGATAGAAAACCTTAGATGTAGACAAGGAGAAACCTTGGAGATTATTTCCTGTGGTAGGTTCCCAGCTGTGGCTGCACTTTGGAATAACCAGTGGCAAGGATATCTCTGCGTGTCGTGCTCAGGCTCTGCTACAGGTGATTCTGATACAGAATGAAGACTGAGGACCAACGATATAATCAAGCTCCCATATATGACAGTTGGATTCAAGTTTGGCTCAATGTTACCCAACTAGTAAATAGCGCATCTGTGACTAAACTCGTGTTTTCTGAAATCAAAATAAGAGACCTCAAGAAATAAACCATACGTACCAAACTTCAAGGTACAGTTCATGCCTGAAAGGATTTAACATTACAAGCTAACCTTCTGGTTCTTGGCTTTGTTCCCAAATCAACTGACTAGTTAACATATTCTGACTCTTATTCATCAAAGAGTTCATTTTTTTTCCCCCTAGAACTGGCTCTTTGCAAGTTAGTGGGTGTGTGTAATTATGCAGCATATGGAATAGTTGATTCCATTCTTGAGTGTGCTACTTTGTATTCCTTGTAATGCCACTCATTATTCTATTTGACTTTAATTGTGTTCTTAGGTGGATATGTTAAAGATTAATGATGCATTTAGCCTAAATCAAGACTTACAGAGATGTGAAGATAAAAAAGAGAGTAGAGCTATAACAGTTAAAGATTTTGCTTTTTCCCTTTGGAGGGACCATATCCTGAGGACTTTATGTGGGGGAAAAAAAGTGGTTATAGTCAATCCCTTAGTGGTCTGTTATTATCCCATATCCTCACCATAAAGTTGGTATTATAACTGTGACATCCTCCTTGAAAATATGTAGTGAGCCTGGTGTGCACTGAGAGCCATTATCCAAGCTTACTAGGTTGGCTTTCATTCGCAGGGTGTGCACATAATATTTGCATTACCTTAGTAGGAAAAAAAAAGACATAAGTTCCCTCTTATATCAAATAAGGTTTTAATCTTCTCACTTAGAAATATGGGTCTATGTTGACCTCAAAGGGCCGTGGACCTGGGGCGGCCAAGCAACTGAGAAAAAGAGACAACAGTATAGCGAGGCACAGGGGACCCCGAGCCCACAGCTGGAGGCACCGAGGTTTATTGTACATCTTCTTACATACCCGTACAGGAAAAACAACAGCAATGATTAACAACAGAAGCTTAGCAAAGCATGTCAACAATGTGCATCTGATTTAGCTATTGTACGTATCTTGCTACGAGAGCAGTCTTGCAGATACATATGTTCCGATAAGAATCTTTACGATAGAAGCAAAGACAAAGAAGGGAGTGAATGTGCTATATACAACTGGCTTCCTCTAAGCAAAACATCCCCATCTGTGTATTAAAGAACAGACCACATTTCCCAAGGGCAGTTCACTCAAGTCCTTTCAGGTTATTTTTAACCTTACGATCCCGAGTTTTCTCAGAGATCTCGGAACCTGAATAAATACGCACCTGTGGTCTTTGTGGCATTCTGTTTCCTACAGGTCTAAGTCCCAGGACAAGGCTTTCCATGTAACTGATTAAAGATAATCAACAGGATCTGGTAGAGATTTTGCTACAGTTTAATCAGCATGTGTAGTAGTTAAAGTAACAGAGGTCTCAAACCTTTTCCATGTATTCAATAAGGTTGGATTTACATTAATGATAATTATTTTAATAATTAAATATTATTTATTAATATTAATATTAGAAATAGATATCATCATTCTATTACTAATAGTGGTAGAAATGGTAACAGCAGCAGAAGAACAAACATGTATTTAGCACTGACCATGTACCAGGAACTCCTGTAAGTTCTTTATATGTGTGTGTGTGTATATATATATGTGTTGTGTGTGTGTGTGTATCAATTAATTTTAATGTTCACAATAATCTTACAAAATAGGTACTATTTTCATACCCACTGTACAGATGACAGGTATGAGTCACAGGGAGTGTAAGTAGCTTAATCAAGGTCATATTGCTAGCAAGTTGAACTTTTAGGACTAGAAAAAGACATTGTGGTTAAGACTCTCTAGATTTATATGGGGGTGGGGGGTGTGCATGCACTCGTGCAGTTTAACAGAGATGAAACTTAAATTGCACAATTCAATGGTTTTCGTATATTTACAGAGTTGTGCAAATAGTACCCCAGTCAATTTTGGAACATTTTCATCACCCCAAAAAGATAGCCCACACTCTTTAGTAGTCATTTCCCATTTCCCTCCAAACCCTAGGCTCTAGGCAATCACTAATCTAACTTCTGTCTCTACAGTTTTGCTTGGTCTGGAAGTTCATGTAAAATGGTGTCATGCAACACGTAACTTTTTTTTTACTGTTTTCTTTGATTTTAGCATGATGCTATCAAGATTTATCCATGTTGTAAAATATGTCCGTATTTTACTTCTTTTTATTGATAAATGATATTCCATGGTATATGTGTATATATCTATATCTATATCATCCATCTATCTATATATCTATATCTATATCTATATCTATCTATATCTATATCTATATCTATATCTATATCTATATCTATCTATATCTATATCTATCTCCATAGAGTTTTATTTATCTATTCATTAGTAAATAAATATTTGGATTATTTTCACTTTTTTACTACAACAAATCACATTGCTTTGAATATTGACGTCACAGCCTCTTAAGCCTTCACAAAGCTAGCTGGATTTTATATACCATTTAAGTTAAACAGTAGAGTTACTTTTGCTGATTCTTATTTTTGTGAAAAAAATGCAATACAAGATTGCGGATGAGCGTACAATATCCAAATAAATTAGCAACATTTTGTGTTTAGTTTCTTAATCTGCAAAAGAGGGAGTCTATTTATTAATGGAATAATGGAATGGTTCTGACCCTTCAGAACATTGACTAGGTTTGATTCATTTTTTTCATCATCAACTTACAGAGTCTAGTATACATTAGGTACTCAATAAACCTTTGCTGAATGAACACAGTGATATAAAATGCATTTACTAACAGTGGCCTACATTTGTCAAGAACATGCAATTTTGCCTTGAATTCCATCCTTTTCTGAATGATGGGTCTTTTGGGTTGGCCTTATACCAGGCGAGACACCAGAAAGACTGTGGTCTAGCCATGGAAAGTCTTTCCTTCATATACAGATAGCATTATGTTTCTAAGATGTCCTTTCCCTCAAGCAAGTGCTTTCTCATCTCTCTGAGGGCATATTGTTTTAATTTCTTGAGTCTTGTGGATAACATTTGACCTTTGTGCATTTCACTAAAAGGGTTTGTCATTTTTCAGACAATCATTCACTTGGGAATGAAGACTTTCAGAGGAGTTGATCGATTTCCTTAGCAGATCACTGTCAGTTTATTATCATTCGAGCTGATCCTGGAATTTATCTAAGTTCCCCCAATCCAGTATATCATGCTTATGAGTGGCCCTATATGACCTGGGTGATCATATAGATGAGCTTTAGTCCTTTATCTGTACCCTAGAATTCTGGCCTTATAAGAGAAACATTACTTTGTGTTCCTGACTTGCATTTCAGTTTCTTACTACAACTCTTTTTCTCAAGTCCTGTAACCCAAACTCCTTTGCTTGGATCTTTGGTAACCCATTAGACCTTATCGGTGCCCTTTCCTAAGACTTCCTCTCTCCTGCCCACACACCAAAGGAACCAAAGATCCTCTGTCCTCGTGACAATACGTCCTCTGCTACATTAGGTTTGCGCTCCCCTCTGTGGAGATTTGCTGCCTCTCCTCCAGACTAGAAAGGATCGGACAAAATCGTCACACATACACATTCCACTATCCCTGCTTTATGGAGGAACATATCGTACGCTTGCGTTAACCTCTCTGAATCAAGTCCTCCCCATTTCTGGATGAATTGTTTCTACTGTTACACCGCTTAGCTTTCCCCGTGCCTCTCAGCTGAGTCAGTAAAAATGAAGTTTGATTTTCTTACATTTTCTTTCATTTTCAAATCTGAGGGATGGATGGAAGTTTCATTCACATTCATGAGGCTGCTCTAGAATATATTTTATATTTCACGTAAATAGGCATATCTCAAAATTAACTGGCTGAGATTTTAGGCCTTTTCACTACATTACCAATGAACATGCTTATTCATCTGTAGTTTTGGCATTAAAAAAAGTGTGAATCAAGAAAATATTTTAATTAGCAGCCTCACTTTAAAGTCTCCTATTTGGTAACCAAATATTACCTCAAACTTGAGGATTTTGTACTGGAAACTCATATTAAGAGCATTTTTCCTAAAAACACTTCTCCCTTTAACTTCTCTCAAGATGCTAAGCAAATGCTTGTTTTATTTTCAATTCCCTCACTAAACTATCGATTACACGCATGTGAGTGCGTTTGTTTCTTTATTCTTTGATATTCTTTTCCTTTAGTTTCTTTCATATGTATTCCAACTTGTTAGTACCATCCATAACTACTCCAGCCAATATATATATATATATATATATATATATATATATATATAACCAAAAAACCAAAAAACAGATTTAGCTTCTTTTTAATTATGTGTCTTGCAACAAATTGAAGTTTATATGACTTTCAACTCTCCTTCAGTCTCAGTTTCCTCATTAAACAAGGATTAAAAAAAAAGCTATCAGATGAGATTAATGTGAGCATTAACATGAATGCACGTAAATAGCAGTTTCTGAAAACAAACAGTATCCGACTGGCACATTACTATACACATATATTTTGTTAAAACGTTACCGTAGCATTGTTTGCTAACAGTATTACTCAGTAGAAAGAATGTCAAGTGAGAATGTTTTACTGAAAACTATTCTTTCATTTGTTGTGATTTTAATCAACTCACCACGGGCTATGTGCAGACCCCTTTTTGGTTCCAATGAGCAAAATATAAACAAATACTTCTGTTGTGATTGGGGAAGTAGTGTTCCAGGTGGTATTGTTTTCCAGCATATTTTCCTGCAATCTTCTAAGGCGTAGGTCTTACAATCAGCCAACAAATTTTTAATTAAGGACTGATTTACGCACCCTGTTCAAAGTTACGTGAGTCACATACTCAGTAAATTGCAAGTCTACTTGATGATACTGCGTTAAGGTATTCTTGGCGAATTAATAGATCAGGACTAAGCCAAACCTGCAGTCTGATGGCAAAGAAAGTAAAAATAGTGTTTCCAGGCACTGACAGCTTTCAGCATAGATCTCTCAGATTTCGTTGTTGTTGTTTTGAAACAGCCTGATGCCAAAATATGCCTCCCATTTTTGAAAAGCCGCTATGCAGAAATATATTGAACTAATGGTATAGAAGATTTGTATCCCGCTGTATATACTTTGTTCTCCTTGGCTGTTAAGCAGTGCCGAAACTCCAGGCTTGTACATTTTTCAAATAAATTGACGGAGCTATTGTGGCAATGGGATTTGACAAAACAACATATTCATTCCTTTGCTGATTCAGGTTGCATTGTTGTGCTAAGCCTATTTCATTTTCTTGAACTCTTTCACTGAGTCAGTGAGATTATAAAGTCAATATGAATAACTAAATAAAGATGATTTAGTATATTCAAAAGGGCTAGAAAAACAGTCTCATACAAGAGGTTTTTTTTTCGTTTTTTGTTCTTTTCTTTCAAGACAGGGATGCCTGTGTTCTCTATTGGCTCTGACTAGCCAAAAATGCAAATTAGTTACTTACTATGGGCTTCTTCTTCCCACACGGTTTTTCGACCTTCGGAAGGTTCTCTGACCTTCTCGCTTGTTTCAATCTTGCCTTTCAAATATTAGAAATATGAGTGCTTTCGGGTTATATGGGACGTAGCAAAACCAAATTAACAAATTCCCAAAAGTTAAAGAAGGAAAACTTTTTCTAAAAAAAATGGGATATTTTTGTTCAGAACTTTGAGATTTTTTTTTCTTTTTTTCCTCATCCTTTGAGGTCTAGATTCTTTAAAACTTTTTTTTTAATGTGTATTTATTTTTGAGAGAGACAGAGACAGAATGCGAGTGAGTTAGGGGCAGAGAGAAAGAGAGAGAGAGAGAGAGAGACACACACACAGAATCCGAAACAGGCTCCAGGCTCTGAGCTGTCAGCACAGAGCCTGATGTGGGGTTGGGGCCCACGGGTTGTGAGATCGTGACCTGAGCCGAAGTCGGACGCTCAACCAACTGAGCCACCCAGGCGCCCCTAGATTCTTTACTTTAAAGAGAAACAAACTCAGGGTGCCTGAGTGGCTCAGTCGGTTAGGTGTCTGACTTTTGATTTCGGCTCAGGTCATTATCTCGTGCTTTGTGACTTCAAACCCCACATCAGTGTGGAGCCTGCTTGGGATTCTCTCTCTTCCTTTCTCTCTGCCCCTCCCCTGCTCTCTCTCTCTCTCAAAATAAATAAATAAACTTTTTTTAAAAAAGAGAGAGAGAGAAGCAAACTCAGTCTCCCATCCAGTCCTCTGGGTCAGAAGAATGCCTCTGTCAAATGATCATAAAGTCACTCAGAAGATGATTATCTTCATGATCTGAGAGCCTATTATCTCACAAGGAGCCGTATTTCACTGTCCCATCATATGATGAGCTAAATCTTCGACTCCCTCAGATCTATGCTCCAACCTGTAGGAAAAGCAGAGCAAATTCCCTAATTTATCATTCATTTATGGAGTGTCCCATGTGGTTTCTAGCACTGGGGATTCATCAGTAAACACATTAGACGGCCAAAACCCTATTCTTGTGCAATTTATATTTACTAGGGAAGATAGACATTCAGTTCCATTAATTAATTAATTAATTAATTAACACAAGCCAGTTCAGTGCTTGTTGTTTGGCATTATGTGACGTGTAGAAAATAAACGAGAGACTGGGGAGAAGGAGTATGTGTGTGCGTTAGAGGCAATTTTGCTAATTTTGATAATGCTGTCATGAGAGGCCTCACTACCGTGGTGACATCTGAGTGAAGATCTGAAGGAGGTGGGGTAGGGGGGTGATTTTCCAGAAACAGGAATTGGCCAAGGTAAAGAACATGCAGATGCATTTCCTCTCCTTCTTGCCAGTCCTTCTGGACGTTTAATGACTCACTAGCTTATTTTTATTTGTGTATAACATGGTTTCCACATGGTTTGTGGAATACCACAAAGGTTTGTTATACACATGGTTTGTGTATAACATGGTTTCCACATCCTTTACCCATGCTAAAACATCGTTCTTTGGGTGTATTCATCATGTTTCTTCATTGTTGTGTGTGATGATGTTTTAGACCAATGCAGGAATAATTGAAGTGAATTAGTGACTAATCTGTATGCTTGCATGTGTCTGTTCCAGTACGTCCTGTCATTGCTGTTCCAGATCTGTGTGCTCTCTTTCTATTGATATTATGCATCGTCTCTGTCCTTGAGTCTCCCTCTCCTTCTCTAAGTAGAGCCATGGTCCCCTGATCTTCCCATTCTTTCCCAGGGGAGGCTGAGGAGCCGAGAATACGTATTAAATGAAAAGATGCATCCTGAATTTAACCTTTGCTCCTCAAAATCTCACACCATTTGACACCAATTAACTCATTTAAAATTGCTAAAGTGTTAACCTCATGTGTGAGTGGATTTGCCTGAGCTTCCTGTAAAAGTTAACATGAGAAAATTCATGAAAGTATAGGTTGGTGAAATGGAATCCTTGTTTCTTTTAGGAAAAAAAAAATACTCATGCTAGTCCCAATAGTAAATACTATATTTTATAAATATAATATATTGAACAAACTGGAAAATGTGAATATAAAGTGACTCCATTAAACCAGAGTAACAGATATAAACAAGATGTATTACAGAAAAAAAAATACTGAAGATCATTCTAGTTATATATGGTGATTAAATAAAGTTACATCAGAATGGCTGAGATCTGTGGCTCAGCATTCAGGAACATCATTTCTATTGCACTTTTGCATTAACCAGTTGTGTGATATTAGGAATTTATTTGTACTAAATTTCAGTCTCGTCACGTATAAATTGTAATTAATAATAACAATTATCATGTAGGATAATCATAAGGATCTATAAAGCAAAACATGTAAAGCTTAGTGCTTTCAATATTATGTAATCAAATAAAGTCATTAATTACTTGTTCCATGACATTATTTATATTTAAAATACCAACTGAATTATTTAAAAAAAATGTTGGAAAGTAAATGTTTATAACACTTTCAATAAAAATAGATTTTAATGGCTTGCTAAAATAGGACATATATGTTAATAAAATTGATTTTGATCCCAATACTTCAACTTGTGTGAAAGGAAACAAAAAATAGGTTTTAAGAATTAATAATAATTGAAAATAATTTCATCATGTTTATGCTATGTCAGATAATATTTATAGTGATTCATATGTGATTCATATATTGATTTAATTTGCTTCACAACCCAATTGGCTGCCATTATTGTGAAGAAAATAAGGAATAGAATTTATTCAAGGTCACATATTTATTTAGTGGCAAAACAGATTTGAACCCAGGGAATCTGATATCAAGTCTGTGGTCTTAGCAGTCTTTACTGTCTTTCATTATAAATGAAATGAAAGCAACTGTATTTTTTAAGTTAAGAAATATAGACCTTAAATTGTTGAAAATAAAATAATTTGGATACAAGTTATAATGATCATATGGTGATGAATAAACAAAAGCCCAAACATGATAATATCAAATTCCAAGATAAATGTATAGAGAAAATGAACCGTGCTATTTTTTTAATTTTTTAACGTGTCTTCATTTTTGAGAGACAGAGAGAGACAGAAGGTGAGTGGGGGAGGGGCAGAGAGGGAGGGAGACACAGAATCTGAAGCAGGCTCCAGGCTCTGAGCTGTCAGCACAGAGCCTGACCCAGGGCTCAAACTCACAAACTGCTAGATCATGACCAGAGCTGAAGTCGGTCACTTAACTGACTGAGCCACCCAGGCACTCCTACAAATATTTTAAATGCAAGTAAGTGAAGTACTTTTGAAGTACAAAAGAATAATTACCACTGAGCATTCGAACTTAGGGTGCAATCATTACTTTGTTTTTGAAGAGAATATAGTGTGTGGCATCATTATTTAGATAAATTTTATCCAAATACTTGCAATTTTGATATATCAGTCTAACTATGTGCCAATACATATGTCACAAAATTGTTGAGCCAGTCTTTGGATTCAGCTCAATGCAAGAGATATGGGGATTTAAAAAAATGGAAAAAGCATGTTATTAACATGTTTTATGGCTATTGATATTAATAAAAATATAAATTGAAAAAAATAAATTGAAAGGAGACAGAGGTGTTACAATATAGAAAAGTGCCCACTAGTATCTAAAGTTATTCAAAAGTGGTCCTAACTAAGCTTTGCAGAATGGAAGTTTCTAAAAGTAGTCAAGGCTACTAAACGTTAAGACATTTTTCTCCAAATTACTAATCACCATAACGTAAAGTTTTCTGATAGATTAGACAGTGTAAACAGAAAGCATAATGATTAACAGCCTCGAGTTCATTATTTACCTGCCTTTGTTCTCTAAGAATTTTGTAAATATCTTGTGGCAATGAGCGTCACAAGGCTCCATTGTCAACTGCCTTCTACCTAAACACAGGTTTGGGGAGATACTGACAGGAAACTGGTAGAGAAAAGAAAAGGCTGTAGTGTTTCTGCCCCTCGCTTTCTGCTTTGGGAGACAAGGGAGACTCATTTGGGAATGAATGGCTGCTGCAGAACCCACTGGACAAGTCTTTCTGTAGGAATTAAGCTCTTACTGGGTAACTGGTTTTGGACACTAATAATTTTTATTCCACTCCAAGATAAAAGTAAACATCGTTATGATAAATATTACAGGCTACACTCAACCTTTGATCTTAGGCTACTATAAAATCAGGAAAACATGAAGATATAAGGCAGTGACAGGCATTTTTATTGACATTTAGTATTTACAGATCAACTAGTGGAGACATGAAAAGAAATATAAAATCGAATACTTTTCATTTTGTTTAAAATTTCAATTTTAACTTATGCTCATGGATAGACTTCTTTAAAAATTTCTTTTTTATGTTTTATTTATTTTTGAGAGCAAGAGAGACAGAGCATGGGCAGAGGAGGGGCAGAGAGAGAGGGAGACACAGAATCGGAAGGGGGTTCCAGGCTCTGAGCTGTCAGCGCAGAGCCTGATGCGGGGCTTGAATTTACAGACTGCAAGATCGTGATCTGAGCCAAAGTCAGACACTTAACTGACCAAACCACCCAGGTGCCCCAAGACTTATTTAATGCCAAGTAGATGAACATTTATTTTGCTATTATGGTATTTTCACTAATGTGATTTTAAAAGAAATTCAAAAAAAGACCTAGAGGTGCAAAGTTTTCAAAACATTTTTTTTTTCTTGAGAGACATGAGAGCAGGGAAGGGCAAAAGGACAGAGAAAGAAACTATAAGCAAGCCCCACGCTCGGCATGGAGGCTAACCCGGGGCTCAATCCCACCACCGTGAGATCATATAACCTGAGCTGAAATCAAGAGTTGGACGCTCAACTGACTGAGCCACCAAGGTGCCCTTCACAACATTTTTAATTGTGTACTAGATTAAAAAATCTGCATCAAATGGATGAGAATAACAGATTTGCTAAAGCGATAATTATTTACATTAGTCGATGGACTTAAATCCTTACGAAGAAACTACAGAATGGTATCAGCCGCGTGAACCAAAAAATATACAGAAAATATCTTAGTCTCTGTTTAAAAATTTACAAAGAAAACATATATAATGGAAATTAAAAAAAATGGGGCACCTAGGTGGCTTAGTTGATAAAACATCTGGCTTCATCTCAGGTCATGATCTCATGGGTCATGGGTTTAAGCCCCACGTTGGGCTCTCTGCTGTCGGTACACAGCCTGCTTCAGACCTTCTGTCTCCTTTTCCCTCTGCCCCCTCTCTCAAAAATAAATAAATAAATAAATAAATAAATAAACATTAAAAACAACACCAACAACAACGAAGTTTGAATCCTACCTACTTGGACTACTTTTTAGTAAATATTCAATTTTAATAACTATCTTAGCAGGTTGTTATACGAATCAAGTGAGAACACATGGGGGGGAGTTTTGCAGGCTAAGTAATGTTTTACAGATATGATGAAGCAGTAACAATTACTGTTATAACCTTTATAGAATGCTTCCTAAATGCCAGATGCTTTCCAAACATTATCTCATTTAATCTTCACAGCTGCCTTATGGGGTATGTGGTGGTGTTCACCGCATCTGTAAACGAGGAAACGGCTTTTCAGAGAAGATTACAATGTCCCCAACTAATACGCAGCATAAATGCAGAAGAACCAGGATTTAAAACTGGGCTTAGGCTAGCTAACTCACGGGTACGTAATTCTAACCATTATACCATACTCTCCAAAGTTCTTTCCCTTGTCAGGTGTGTTAGGCCGAATCTCTAAATTGCCCCCCCACCCCCCTACTAAAGACATCCCCCTCTAATGCCTGGAAAGTGTTAAAATGATGAGTTATCACCTCCGTGCTTATGCTAAGTTGCATGACCTCTGGGTTGGCTTATTATAATCACAGGAGCCCTTAAAAGACAAGAGCTTTCTCGGGCCTACAGAAGAAGAGAATTAAAAGAGATTCAAAGTCTGAGAACGTGTGTGCCCTTGCTGCTTTGAAGATGGACAGGACACATGAGAAGGAATGTCAGTAGACTGTTGTTGAGAACATCTTCCAGCTGCCAGCAAGGAAGTCAAAGCTTCAGCTTTACAGCTATAAGTAACTGGATTCTTTGAATAATCTCAATGATTTTGGAAGTAGATTATTACTAGGGCCTCCAGATTCTTAAGCTTTTGGACCAGAATCTCAACAAATAATACTTAGCTAATGAGAGAATGCTAAGCTTTATCTTCAGTTAGAAACGGATCATTCTATATTATGGTAAATGAAATCAGTCAGCCAGAAAAAGAGAAATACCATATGATTTCACTCATATGTGGAAATTAAGAAACAAAACAAATGAACAGAGGGGTAAAAAAAAAAGAGAGAGGCAAACCCTAAAATAGACTTCTAACTAGAGACAACAAACTGAGGGTGGCTGGCGGGGAGGGGGACAGAGGGATGGCTTAAATGGCTGATGGGGGTTAAGGAGGGCACTTGTTGTGATGAGCACTGGGGATTGTAGTAAGTGATGAATCGCTAAATTCTACTCTTGAAACCAATATTACACTGTATGCTAACTAACTGGAATTTAAATAAAAACTTGAAAGTACAAAAAAGAAAAGAAAGAAAAGAAAAAGAAAAAAAGGAAGAAAGGAGAAAAGAAACAGCACACTCTACTCTCTTCTTGTAGCTGCCATTTTAGCAAAAAAAAAATCCAAAGCCGAAACCAAAAATTGAAGCCAGAGAAATATACAGTTGCAGGAAAAGCCACAGTCGTCTTCTCAGAGGCCTCATTCAGTGACATCTTTCACACACTGAAGGAAGGTGACAAGGTAACAATGAGAGACCATTAAGCGAAGAGGCTCAGAATAACTAGATTCACCGTTGTGAAGGTGAGAAAGCAGTAATAAACTTCCATCCCGGAGTCCAAGAAGTGGACCCCCCCATTTACTAGAGGTGGGAATGTATCTAGCTAGGTCTTCGGGCAGAGCAAGCCTCGGGCAAAGGTGAGAAGAATCTACTAGTACAAGAAAATTTATCAGGGAATCAGAACTTCCACCCTCGACACACTACATGATATAACCTCTTATAGGACCCATTCGAGAATGATAAATGCTGCAATTATTTTGTATTAGACATTTTCTTTTTATGGGAACTCCCCTGAAAATGAGGAATGTTTAGGTGAAGCAGGATTTCAGTCACTGGTATGTCGGATTCCCTGGACTTTGTCCACAGTCAAAACGGCTTTAGAATTATCTACTCATTAAACAAGCCCCCTAGTAATAGGCTGCATCCCTTTGTCTAGAAAGCAGTTCTGAGTATTTGCCCAATTGGTGCCTATTGGGTGTGTGGAAAATGACTCAAGCTCCAGTATTTAGGGAAGACAGCCCCAAAATGGCTTGACCAGATATCACTAAATAAATGCAAGAACCTGCCTTCAGAAATGGGAAAATAGAGCTTGGATGCAGACAAACTTACAAGTATAGGAAAACCTAAGAACTCAAGCGGTGTAACACACTAGATGAGTCTCCCCCTCTTGAAGCCTATAGCATTGCACCCACAAATCACAGCTAATCTTTGAGAGATGCCATTGCTGGTGCAAACACTTACTTTTTATTGTACTCGTTTAATGGTCTGAACATTCGCTTATAAGAACGAGTTTAGTCAGTACATCTTGTTACAGATAAATGCCAAAACTGGCATTCGATATTATCACCAGTCAATTGCATCTAAAAGTGTGGACCACACTAATGGCATTTAAAAATATACAGATTTT
Organism: Panthera uncia; assembly: GCF_023721935.1. Classification (NCBI taxonomy): domain Eukaryota; kingdom Metazoa; phylum Chordata; class Mammalia; order Carnivora; family Felidae; genus Panthera; species Panthera uncia. The sequence continues at coordinate 20,225,924 of NC_064810.1, forward strand.
ACAAAGGATCTCCCTGCTTTAAAAACAAAATTACGGGGCGCCTGGGTGGCTCAGTCGGTTGGGCGTCCGACTTCAGCTCAGGTCACGATCTCGCGGTTTGCGAGTTCGAGCCCCGCTTCGGGCTCTGGGCTGATGGCTCAGAGCCTGGAGCCTGCTTCCGATTCTGTGTCTCCCTCTCTCTCTGCCCCTCCTCCGTTCATGCTGTGTTTCTCTCTGTCTCAAAAATAAATAAACGTTAAAAAAAATTAAAAAAAAATAAAATAAAAACAAAATTACTACAAGTATGGAATCTGTGCCTCAAAATATCTAAGGATCCAGGTGACTAGATTTAGGCATACCTGTTTATCAAAACTGCTGGTTTACGCCCATAGGAAATGAAAGAGGTGAATGAAAGAGATGACTTTAACCAACTTGTAACACAAGAGTCAGTTTAGCACAGCACTATTATTTGCTTTCTGTCTTTCTTCCAATGGAACACAACTGTCCTATATCCTGAGAAGTCGTATTTCTGGTTCAATATTGTTATCTTTAACTTCTAGCATAATTTCCGGCCCATAGTATAATTGTAACTATGCTCCAATTAATTTAAGAAATTTTAGGAGGATCTGCAGACCAAATCACTAACAAAAGAATCTGTTAAGCAGAACATTGTATACCTGTTATCAGTCTCAGGGGAGGGCTCCAACCGACTACATGGAGAATTGCAAAGATCAGTACTATGCTAATCACCACAAAACAGAAATCCAAACACTTCTGTCCATTTCATTCTGGTGTCAGAGCCACCAAGAAAATACTACCCAGCCAAGCACTGGATGGAACAATGCTTTACTTACATAAAGAAGCCTCAATATGGGTGTTCTTCCCAGGGGCCAGTATGTCTCTCTTGGAAGGACAATTCACCTATGCACATCTCTCTCATTCTGGAGTGAAAGGATTCTGTCCCCTCCCAACAAAAGACAGAGAAAGCAGTGGAGCTGTCAAGGTGACATATGGTCACACACTTTAAAGCAAAAGAATACCCACTGACCTTGAAACAAGGAAAGGCATTCCCATGCAGGATAACTGCATGGGCTCTTCATACCTTGGTAAGGAAGTTGACCAAGCCTGAGGCCCATCCTCATGCAGCTAAGTGGGTGATCAAAGGACTCTGTGCGTGAACTATTTTTGACAACAGCAAAAATAGTTTTTAAAAATAATTTATTAACTTAGAACTAAGAACGGTGCCGAGTCTATGGTATTCACTAAATTATTTTCCATTATTTTTTTGAAAGCCAAAATTACTTGGAATAATAATAAAAATTCATGAGAATGTTCTTACTCTTAAATTACCTGTTACAATGTTTTTTTCAGAGCACTACAACTGGAAAGGGAAAAATGATCCCATCCGACGTCCAAAGGAATTATTAGCTGAACAGATCTATAGAGAAGTAGGGGTATTAAACATTTGGAAGAGGCCAGGAAGGTCCACAATTTTTTTCATGTTACATTTACCAACTTATTTAATGTATTTGACTTTGTAGAAACTTATTAGGAAGCAGTAAGTAAGCCTTGAGGTTAAAACAGAAGCCATAAGGGGTGCCTGGGTGGCTCAGTCGGTTGGGCGGCCGACTTCGGCTCAGGTCATGATCTCACTGTCCGTGAGTTTGGGCCTGCGTCGGGCTCTGTGCTGACAGCTCAGAGCCTGGAGCCTGTTGCGGATTCTGTGTCTCCCTCTCTCTCTGACCCTCCCCCGTTCATGCTCTGTCTCTCTCTGTCTCAAAAATAAACGTTAAAAAAAAAAAATTAAAAAAAAAAAAACAAAAAACAGAAGCCATAAAACTTAAGCATGTCCACCATCTGCTTCAAAAAAATTAAAAAAAAAAAACATTCGAATAAGGGGCGCCTGGGTGGCTCAGCCGGTCGGGCATCCAACTTCAGCTCAGGTCGTGATCTCACAGCTCGTGAGATAGGGCCCCACGTTGGGCTCTGTGCTGACAGCTCGGAGCCCGGAGCCTGCTTCGGATTCTGTGCCTGTCTCTTTCTCTGCCCTTCTGCTCGTGCTCGGACTCTCTCTCTCTCAAAAAATAAAGAAACATTAAAAAAATTACTTAAAAAAAAACGTTGTAATAAGAAGATACTTCACTACATATCTTATATCTTATGGTGGCATTATCCTAAGTAAGATGGCAGCCCTTTCAGGATTCAATACAGGTTTCTCCTTTAACTATAAGTATATTGTGTCAAATGTTTTAGAAGTGAGAAACTTGAAACTGAGTGGACAGTTTCTTAAACTCTGCATGGAGCCTTTACGTGCGGTGATGAAGAAAGATGGAGATATTGCAGAGACAAGGCCTGTGGTATCATTCGCTCTTTATTTCTTCGGGTAACAATTATCAACGCTAGGCATTTGTAATTAAATTCAAAGACCACTGGGAGTCATAAGCCATTTAATTGCAAGCTGGGAAATGGAGCATATGAGATGAGCTCATCCAGATCACCTAGATAAGGCTAAGTAGACAGGAGGCTACTAAGAAGTCTTGCCACACCTTTTAGCATACTGTGTCCTCATTTTCTTCTTTACCTACTCACAAGAGTTTTCAAAATAATTGAGGAGTAAACTTAAAAGTTTGCAGGCTATATTAGAAAGCCAGGATTTCATCGATACCATTGCCCACATTTTTTTCTTCCTCCAGTTGAAATTCTTAAAAATAGTCCTTCAAATGGAGGGCCGTTAGAATTGAAAATAAAAGTATTTATTGAGAAAGTCAGGTGAGCAAGTTAACGTTGCCATCAGAAATGAATATCCATAATATTATAAAATGAGTCCCTACTAAAATGTTTTAACAGGGGCACCTGGGTGGCTCAGTCGGTTAAGCGTCCAACTTCGGCTCAGGTCATGATCTCACGGTCCGTGAGTTCGAGCCCCGCGTCGGGCTCTGTGCTGACAGCTCAGAGCCTGGAGCCTGTTTCAGATTCTGTGTCTCCTTCTCTCTCTGCCCCTCCCCTGTTCATGCTCTGTCTCTCTCTGTCTCAAAAATAAATAAACGTTAAAAAAAATTAAAAAAAATATTTAAAAATAAAATGTTTTGACATATGTGGTTTTATTCAATGACTTATTAAATTTCATCAGTCCTGAATTACTTAAAGTGCATACTACACTATATGTTCTACACTGTGTATGAAATGGGCCTTTAAACACTCCCTTTTGGGGTATCAGAGCTACTTTCATATAGTCAGCTTTTATAGAATGCCCACAAGAAAATCGCCGAAAAGAATTGCAAAAATTGCATAGTTGCAAAAAATGGCTGAAGCCCTCCCAGACTGTTCACTCTTAATTAGAAGAAAACATGCTCCCAATTGGAATGCCTCCTTTTTCCCACAGAGAAAATTAAATAAAATAATTGTATCAGAACTTGTTTGTTGTTGTCACCACTGCAGTGACTGAAGCTCAGTGGAAACTGGGTTAAGTGTTTAAAAAGCTATTTTATTGCCTTATGCAGCTAAAAGTTGAAGGAATGGTACTGCTTTGGGAACAGATAGATTCAGCGGTTCAGGGTTATTTTTCAATTAGTTGCACCCCCTCTTGGCTTCTCTCGATGATGATGGTCTTTTTCGAAATGGCAAGATGACCCCAAGGTCATATGGTCTACGTGATTCCAGGGAATGAGAAATACCAAGTCCCCCTACCCTTCCACTCTCTTGGCATATTCTGGTGGGCTTCCATTATGTGCCCACTGCTACATCACACACTGTCTCTTGTGGTCATTTCTAACAGAGTTGTCTGTTGGGTGGCCTCACTACAGGCTACTCTTATTAACTCAATTGGACTTTTATAGTTTTGTCTTAAAATATTTTACCAATTAAATAATGACACAATATTTGACTTGAGATTAAATAAACACATGGTATCCGGTAGATGAGTTGAACACATAGTATTTTTATATATGCATTCCAGTTATGTAAATAATTTCTATTGAATGGAAAAATGAATAAACGTGTGTCTGTGTGTATGCGTGTGTATGCGAATAGAAAAAACTTTCTAGAAAGTTAATGTATTTGTTGATTATTTAATTGTGCTCTATTTTATTTTACATTATGTTCTGATGTCTCAACACAGAAGTAAAGAGCTGTAAATCACGTGAATTTTATTTCATATGGAAGCTTGTGAAGTCAATAACAGAGTCAACGTGTTTTGAATTGTTTGAAGAAAATTAATTTGGTTTCATTGATGAGTTTAATGTTTGCACAACCTTGCCATAAATACATAGAAAAATCGTTTTGGTTCAGAAGACTAATGGAAAATATATAATACCAATAACAAATGTAAATAAATAAAAAACAAAAATACCAATAAAAATATGTAAAGTGCAAATAAATATCATAAAAGACAAAACAGAAAGACAATGGAGTTTAAAATTTTTTTTAAAGTTTTTATTTATTTTTGACAGAGAGAGAATGAGTACAAGCTGGGGAGGGGCAGAGAGAGAGGGAGACACAATCCAAAGCAGGGTCCAGGTTCCGAGCTGTCAGCACAGAGCCGGACACAGGGCTCGAACTCATGAACAGTGAGATTATGACCTGGACCAAAGTTGGACACTTAACCAACTGAGCCACCCAGGTGCCCTGACAAAGGAGTTTAATTCATAATATTATAGGAAATTAAATTTGTAAGCCATTCAAATGAAATTGAGCTTTAAATGTGGGAAGATGAAAAGTTACCTAGAGACAAATTTCAGTTTGAAGGCAACTGATTTGCCTTCAGTGTAATTTCACATCCAACTTCTTCTATAACAATCAAGAAAGAGTGAGGAAATTGAATTGTAGGGAAAATATTGAAGTTGTTTGAATTTATTTGTGAAATTACAGCATTCAGTAATCCCTGTGATTGTTCCTCTAATATCTATGTCCTACCAAGATGGAGTAACAGAGACTGGAATCACCCTCGCTCTTGAAATAACCAAAAAAACTGACAACGTTTTTTCAGATACTGGACATTAGACAATGAAACGCCGTGGACTGAAAGACCATCAAAACAAAGGTTGGCGGGGGAGGTGCCTGGATGGCTCAGTTGGTTGAGTGACTGACTTTGGCTCAGGTCTCACAGTTCTTGAGTTCAAGCCCCACATCGAGCTCTGTGCTGACAGCTCAGAGTCTGGATCCTGCTTCAGATTCTGTGTTTCCTTCTCTCTCTGCCCCTTCCCTGCTTGTGCTCTTTCTCTCTTTCTCAAAAATAAATTTACAAAAAAAGTTAACAAAAACAAAAAAGCCCAGGCTGACTGGTTTGTGAGTTTTGTGAGTTCCCTATATAGTAGTCCAGGGAGGGCAAGCCAGGCGGATCACAACAGACTTCCTGAGTTGAGATGGTTCTTAGAATCTAGAGAGGAGAAGCTACCTAGAGTGTGCAGTGTAGGGTGTTGGAGAGGAAAGAGCCACTCACAGCGAGAACTTGAGAGATCTTCAGTGGGTTGCCTTCTATGATTCATCTGAGAAATGATCACCACATACATGAAAACAAATTACCTGAAGATAAGAAAAAACACTGTCTGAGGGAACTAAGCAAGCATCATAGCCACACTCAGATATAACACAGATGTTGGTATCATCAAACAGGATGTTTAAAATTATTTTGATTACTATTTTAATAACTAATGGAAAAAAGTGGACAATATGCAAAGACAGATGAGTAAGATAAATAAAGAGATGAAAACTCTTAAGAAAAATATCACTGGATATTATAGAAATCAAACAGTAACTGAAATGAAGAATGACTTAGATGGGCTGTTTGTAGACTCAATCTGAGGAAAGAATCAGTGACTTAAAGACAGATCAACAGAGTTTCACAAATTAAAATAAGAAGAAAAAAGAAAGAAAAAAAATGAGAAGATACAACTCTAAGGCAATATAAAAAATGTTTAATATACCCATAATTAGAGTACCAGAGGAAAAGGAAAATGTAACAGAAGAAATATTTGAATTTATAATATCCATGACCTTTGCGCAGGTAATAACAGATATCAAACCACAGATCCAAGAAGTTTAGAAAGCTAAAAGCAAGATAAGACAACAACAACAACAACAACAACAACGACAACAACAACAACAATGACAAAAATCACCTAGGCATATCTCATTCAACCATGGGGAAAAAAGATAAAAAGAAAAAGCAAGAAGCCAGAGGGAGAAAATAAAATCTTATTTTTACAAAAATTCAGAACAGAATTATATATGTCTCATCAAAAACCATGTAAGCCAGAAAAGAAGGAGCTGAAATACAAAGAGTCGAAAAAAACAAAAACAAAAACAAAAACAAAAACAAAACACAAAAAACGACCTAGAGTACTATATCCGTTGAAATTAGCTCTTCAAAAGTGAAAGAGAAAGGAAATAGTGATGTATACAAAAACATAGATGAATCTCCAAATAATTAACAGAGTGAAGGAAGCCAGAAGTCCGTCCCCTCAAAAAAGGGAGTACACACTGTGTGATTCCATGTGTATTTCACCCAATACGATGTGAATTAATATGCAGTGATAGAACATAGATCACTGGCTGCCTGCAGGTGGATTGGGGTTGGGAAGGACCATGAGGGAAAGACTACAAAAGGGTAAGAGGAAACTTTGGGGACTGGCTGATTAGATTATTAGTTTGTGGTGATGGTTGCATGGATGTATACTATGTCAAAACTTATCAAATTACACATTTTAAGTATAGCAGTTTATCTTACATGTATTAGACACAAAGTGGTTTTCAATAATACAAAGTGTTGATTCTTGCTAAGAAAGAACAAAGCCGTTCCCAACATCTGGGAGTTGGTCTGGCACTAAGAGTGAGACTTTGGTGTTGCTAGGCGCTAGCCTGGCACGGACAGCTAATCTTTGGCGTTCTGTTGAACATCAACAATTTCACAGAACATCGGCCTCAAACAAAGCTGCTCTGATGATAATTGATCAGGACAAAAGCAAGACTACTTCATAATCTTGTCTGACCACAGACAAAACTCAAAACATTGTCTAAACAAATAAACACACGACAACAGCAACGATAACAAAAAACTTTGTCCAAACAAAAAAATCCTGAACATCTCTCTCTCTCTCTCTCTGGCTAATATAAAAGACTGCTACTTTTCCACTAATTACCACTTTAGCGTTGCTCTAGCCCTGTCTTTTTAGATAAGATTAATACCTATCATAGAATAATTGCCATTTCCTGACAGCATGGGATACTTAGCAAAGACATGCTTCCTGAACCACCCCCCTCTCCCCCACCCCACCAAATGACCTAGCTAGAGTCCAACTCCAACGTGAAGTCCTCTCTAACACAGCTTAGTGAAATATTGCCCCCCGGTTCCTCTCACTGTGTGCAGTCTCCATTGTTGCAATGAGCAATCAACACAATTTGATCAACTATAAGTAGATCAAGACCTGGTGGTCTTTGGCAGGAGGACATTGACATTAATGACAGAGTACTTGGACTATACCTCATAATTTATCATATATCACCTTTGTGACACATTTAGAATGGAAAGGAAAAAAAAAAAACACTGTACAAATCCAGAAATGGAAAAATGAGACCAAACCCAAGTACACATATGCAAGTCAAAGTAACGATCAGGCAAGTTGGAACTTGAAGCTTCCATGCGGTGTGGGGATAGAAAACGTTTCCCTTCTTTCCTTCTAAGTTCATTGGCAGGTCTAATAATCAAATGGCATAAGGCAGATTGACAGGAGAAAAACATATTTAATTTCACATGAATGGGAGCCTCATAGAACATACGAGACTCCCAGGTGGTGTGGATATTGAAGCTTATATACCATCCTGAGCTAAGGACAAGGGGTTAGGCCTCTTGCACTACTTGTTGGGCTTCAAAGAGGAGGAAGCCAGTTCACAGGAAGATGAGAGGAGCAAATGTTTGGAAAACAAGTGTTTGCTTTGCCATGCACAGAAATCTTTGGTATACACAGAGTTGTCTCTGATAATAACTTCCTCCCTGGGACGGGTCCCCTACTGAAATTTTTTAGGCAATTAAGGGAGAGGCACAAAGTCTTTTCTGCGTGTCCTGCTTCTCAACGGACAAAACAACTCACCTGCCAAAGTGGCACCTTCTGGGGTGGCTTATTTTCCTTCCTCTCAATGGTTACCCTTAATGCTGAATCTTTGAGCACATAGAGATTAAATCATATTAAACTTCCTTACTTTGAAGCAAGAAAGTGTTAATAGGTCAAACAGAAGTCAAATATATTTTGCGCGACCATTCCCGGCTAGGAAAAAAAATAGAGATACAGTACGTAGAATGAGATTGCTTCTCAAACTTTGTAGTCTAATCAACACTGCCAAATTTCTGGAGTCAGTCCCTGGGAGTGCCTAAATGTAGATCTGTCTATAGCCACAACTGCAGTAAAAACTAAACTCAAATGAGGTGGTTAGGCACAAAAAAAAAAAAAAAAAAAAAAAAAAAAAAAAAAAAAAAAAAAAAAAGAAGAGGAGGAGATTCGTAATCTGATAAAAAAGAAACACCCCTTTGGATAGGAGCTGAATCGTTTTGGAACTGTGCCCTAGAACTCCCCTGCACACACTGTAACAAGGTAAAGACACACAGTGAAAAATATTCGGGAAGGAACTTGGCACCATTATGTCAGGGCATATGTGTGCCCTTGGGCTATGGCCAGGAGAATTTTCACTGAGCCAAGGCGTAATAACAGGAAGAGAAGCAACCTTGGCAACATTACTATGGAAGCCAGCAAAGGAGATGTAGTCTGGCAGCAGAGGAATGGGCTGCAACAGGTAATTAAGTGGGAACACAGCTTCATAATCCTTCCCAAACAAAGAGGATTTAGAGAGAAATCCCTTTTTTTGGAGTCCTAGCTGAAGGAATGTTTTTCTGCCCACCTACTTATTCATCAGATCTCACACCTATGACTTCCACAACCAGCCTGTAAATGACTCTATTGGATACAACCTTTTGTCTTTCCCTTCAGTGAAAAAAAACATACCCATAGAGAGTCCTTCAGCAATTATAGACCCTGCTGATCTGTGGTACAGGTGGAGATTGAATTTAATGGCTTTCGATGATTGTGTCCTAAAATTACTTTGCTGCAGCAGGGTTTTTGATTATTTTTCCTTTCCACGTGGCCCTCATTTGTTGAGCTCATGTTGTATCAATTCCAGTGACATCTAGGCTACGGGCATTCTATGCCTTATTCTCAGAGCCCCCGTCAAAATTTCTATTCTTACTGGTTTTGCTACCTCTAAATTGGCCCATGAAGGAAGACTGTATACATTTTCTGGGCCTTTCTATCTTCTTCATATGTACATGGAAGAGGGATTGCCTACTTCAGGCAGTGAGGCAACAGCCATGAACTCCACCCACGCCATTTCTGCACATAAGGGGGTGTGAGAGAGTGAAGAGAGTCAAGGGCATAGCCTGTGAATGTCTGCATGTATATGTTATATTCTAGAAGCTCATACGCCTCTAATTCCGAGACCCTTCCTCATACGTGGTGCGATATTAAATGGGACTTCGGCAGACACTTAGAAAACAGAAAGAGAAAATATCTGATGCTATAGTCTTGACTTATAACACTTTCCTCCACTGTTAACTGTCAGTGTGACCAGAATTTTTACTCTGTAGAAATTCAGCCACAAACTACAACATATTATCTCCTTGTGTATTTTGCCCTTCCTTCCAATTCCACATTCTCATGTGTACCCTACCCTCATGACCTAGTTAATTCTCTAAAGGACCCACCTCCTAAAACCATCACATTGGATGTTAAAACTTCAATGTATGAATTTTGAGAGGGCACATTTATTCCATTACAGTGATATAAACAGTAATTAATCAAGTGATTTTACTTATTTTTGACTCTACAAATACTTATCAGTGCTGCAGATAGAAATATGAATAACACATAGTTCAATCTAACATTATATTTTCATTTCATGGTAAGGTGAAGTCAGTTGCTGGATATACTTTCAAAGATAAATGCGGACCACATTGCAAGCAATAAAGATTTGGAATGGCATCGTGCATAACCCACAGAAGATAATTAATAGTTTCTACAATCTATCTCACAGACCACATAAGGTAATGAACGGGAAAAAGTGCTTCATATTGTGTAAAAAATGTAATACACACGGATGTTAGTACCGGTGAAGTTTGTTTTGTGTCCCTGAGCCAGGGAATATGGGAAGTAAACTAAAGTGAGCTCTCCAGACCTATCAGCCCTGTAACTTTGTCAGGTTTTAGGGAAATGAGACACATACCTTCCTCGAATAAATAATATTCACCTAAGGTCTATTGTACAGGCAGGAAAAGCCAGTCCAGGTATGTCCAGCGTTTTCTGAAATCATACCATTTAAAAGGTATTTAACTGTCCATTTATGTGGCATTAAGAAGTGTATTCTAGATTTTAAGAATGTCTATCTAAATGTAAGAAAACACACATAGAGTATATAGCTGTGGATGATGCATTTAAATATTTTAACTCATCCAGTTCTATTACTTACATTTACCATTAAGTTCTGTTAAATTACTAAAATCTATATACTCTAGATGTTGATGGAAACTACGAATTAAAATGGTAATAATATGACTCTCTTACTTGGTTTTATGATATTTGCCACCAGTATCTATGAAAGAGACCAATATATGAGTGGCAGTATATTAACTCTTATTTTGCTAAACTGGTAAAAAAATATTGTTTGATTCATACTTAATTCATATACACATGCATATGTGCAGACACACCTTTGCCTCTTGAGAAATGATATTATATATAGACAGAGAGAGTTACAGCAATTACAACGGGTCAGGTAATTGAGAGAACTCAGGAGACTCTACAAGGGACACTCACGCAAGACTTTGATTAAGATACATGGGAGAGCAGGAAAGTAATCCAAACAAAGATCAGAGAAATCCATGTCTTCCAGACACAGGGCTCAGAGTCCTTTTTTCTGTCTCGTAGGGGATGCTCTTTTGATTGTGACTCACCAAGATCGATGTCAGAAACCTTAGTCGTCTTGATTGAGTCAAAATACAAGTGTACCGGAGTCTTTTACACCCTACTGGTCACCTTGCTAAAACCAGGTACATATCATCATCTACACACATTTAATAAGCAATGTAAGCAAGCTGCAAAAGAAAAGTTTTAGACTTTAAACGTTACATCGTAAATCACAAGCGAATACATTTCATCTCTACTTGCCTGCGTCAGTGTCATGTTTCTGGGCATCCTAACATCATGAACAACCACAGCTCAGTGGCGTCAGGTTAACACTCTTGTTAAGCAATAGTGCATTATAACCTTCCACGGACTTCTTTGCATAGTGTCCTGATTTACCTGTTGGTAACATATTTTCTAGTTTCTGCATTTGATGCTTTGACATTTTGGAGCCTTGCTGACCCCGGAGAAACTGCTCTTCCAGGAGTAGCTAATTCCTTGGGGATGCATACAAATGGTCTGCAAGTGTGCCTTTCACATGCAAACTAACCAATTCAGAGTTCACACCTCCAACAATCTCCATTTTGAAACTCAGGCACTCAGGACCACTATTGCCCTGACCTAATCATTCCCAGGGCCAGGGACTAGAGAAACAGACATAGCACCTTTGACCACCGGGATCCTGTGCAAATTATGCAAATTAGTCAATTCAAAGCCTGCTTACTTGCCTCATCCATTCCTTTCCTCAGAAACTACAATAAGGCTTATGACCATTTTTCTCCTTATTTCTTAGACCTTCAAGAAAGTGCTTCTTTTTGCGGATCCTGGTGCGGTCTCTCACATGTTCCCTCCTCTTGGGATCTGTGAGTAGAACAAGTTACCTTTTCAATGGTAACCATCTCTTGTCTGTTAGTCTTGCCATATATAAAAATCTGTATTTTTTTTTTTAAACATTTATTTATTTTTGAGACAGAGAGAGACAGAGCATGAACGGGGGAGGGTCAGAGAGAGAGGGAGACACAGAATCTGAAACAGGCTCCAGGCTCTGAGCAGTCAGCACAGAGCCCGACGCGGGGCTCGAACTCACATACCGTGAGATCCTGACCTGAGCCGAAGTCGGACGCCCAACCGACTGAGCCACCCAGGCGCCCCAAAAATCTGTATTTTAAGATACTCTCTTATTTAGTAACTATTAGACCTTTTTGTCTGAATGCACCCTGATTTATTTAGTCAATGTTTTATCAGTGGACAATTATGTTGATTCAATTTGGTTATTTTTATGAGGACTTCAATAATGACCTTGATTTTTCTTAATATCTAAGGCATTAAATCAGTCTTAGAATTGTATTACACTTTGTGTTACACGGCTTTTGAGGAATAAGTATAATTTTAAAATACCTCCTGAGATCTTTCTCTGTGGCACAACACCTTATATGATAGCTTCTGAACTCAAATTATTTACAGTGATGTTAGAGGTGTTTTCTAGGTAAGCAAATGAGTGAAAATATTAATAAATAATATAAAAACATGACTATGGTAAAAATAATACTTAGCATTTAGCAGGAACATATTCAGTGTTAGGCACCGTAAATATTAACAGAAAAATTGTAGACATGTTTTCTGTGGGCTAAGTACCATTCTAATGTTTTACTTATATTAAGCCGTTTGATCATCAACAAAAACTTGTAAGGTAAGTGCCATTATTATCCAGATTTTACAATGTGAACATTTAAGCAGGATTTCCTTGAAATCACACAGTTTGTAAGGGAATAGCTGGGATCTAATCTTCATAATAATTGAACAAAAAGGTGTCATAGTACCCATTTTTAATATGGGCAATCTGAGAGGAAGGGAGGTAAAATAAATTTCTTAAAATCACATAATTGCTACGTAGGTTTGACTTTGCACATTCAGGTCTGTGGTAAACCAAAACTGCTTTTTGCCAACAGTGACAGATCCCTCGTAGGGTCCAAAGGCATGAATGTGTGAAGTTTTAGAGATGGAAAGGTTGTATCTAGTTAGAGCAATAAAGGGGAGCTTCTTAGTGCCTGAACCTCGGAATATGAAAGTTATTTTGGTTTAGTGAATATGGGGATGACCCTGACATCCCAGGAGGTACCACAGGAGCAAAAGAAACATGAAAATGAAAACGTGTGTCATGTCTGAACCACATTGACTAACCTGACGCAAAAGGGAGAATAAATACAGAAGAAGCAGGAGTTCATTGGTTTCCACATTTCTATTGCAAGAAACAGAACCCCCAACCAATACTAGCTTAAACAATAAAGGCATTCATTACACATTTGTTTTATAAGATTAGGAGAGCAAACCTTGTTGGAGTTGGTTCATTGCACCAACATTATCAAAGATGGAGGAATTTTTCCTATTTTCGCTCTGTCATCCTCTTTGGATCAATAGATTCTTCTCAAGGACACAGCTTTTTACCTGCCCCAAGTATCGCATGCAAATACTATCAATTACTGCCAATCAAGAAGAAAACTGAACTGTTTTGTTCTTGTGAGAAGTAAGGGAGATGATTCATTTGCAGAAATACCAAATAAAAGTTGTGCTCTCTAGTGAACAGGTTTACCATCTATTGGAAATATATATAAACCTTCCCTCCTCCCGTAATGGAGTCCCAAACCCTTGGACACATTACTTCCTTGTTCTTCCCCTCTCGGTCTCACGGGCTTTGCAATGAGCATGTGCCAAAGAGCAAAGGAGGGACCGGAAGTCTCTGCATCAGCTCAGGAAATGTACATTTGTTCCAATCAGACTATTTTTGGTCTTACGTGGGCATAGGCAATGTCTCGGTAAGGCTGTAACCTCTGTAGTACTCAGCCAATGAGGTGTAAGGGGAGATACTTGCAGACTAGAAGATAAATTGTCTGCTGTGACTGCCCTCAATGTGCCTGTCTGTCAAACACCCGCTCTTGCAAGAACGTTGATTAAAGCTGTGCTCCGTGTCTCTGCACCCCTTCTTTGATTGCATCTGTAGGCTTATTTCTCACAATTGTGTGTGTGTGTGTGTGTGTGTGTGTGTGTTCAAGAAAGGAAAACTTTGCTAGGAATTCCGAATTTCCTCCACTATCTTTCATTAAGAAAGATTTGGGTACAAGTGCCTTTACAAGTCTGAACAACCAATATCTTGGATTTTTAGCTTGGAAAACTACAAGATGAGTTTGCCACTGAGGAAATAAATGGGAGCAGGGAAGGCTACTGGACAGAAAATCAACAATGATGGTACGGCTAAATGAAGATTACAATAAGCCAAGTAAAAATAGCTAAGCGTTTGAGCTAGGATCCTAGAATAAGTTGAATGGGAGCAAGACAATAAAAACTTGACAGTTTGCATGAAAATTAGGGGGATTGGTTCAGGAAAACAAGAAAGATTTAGGACTCTAAGTTGATTCCAAGAATACAATCATGAGTAACCAAAAGAATATGTCAGTACACTGAAACGAAAAAGACAGCATCTGGGTTAGTCCAGTGGACTTGTGCCTCACAGCCCAGTCCAAATGTCCTTCTGGGGTTTCTGCAGCTGCTAAACGCCAGTGCAGAAGGTACAGTCCCCAGGTTCAGCTTCCCATCTTTTCTTGTGTACCTGCTCGCTCTGTTCTCGTATCTCCAGCTTGTCCCTTGATGGAATTGCAGGACAGAATATCATTCCTTGTTTGATCGTGGGTGACGTTTGTTGTAACTCTGGTTTCAATAATCCACTTTGCTTTGTGCAGCCTCCCAAAAGAGGTCTAGGAATCTGGGCTTGTGCTGTTAAGGGCATCTCGAAAGAGATGTTCTTTGAGAAATGATGAAAGCAGTGCATTTGACTTGGAGACATGCTGAGTTTGGGATAATTACAGGACTTAAAATATGGCAGGCTGATGAGTGAGTTTAGACATGTAGTTAAAAGCTTAGAAAAGTGTGAAGCTCGTTGTGTAAATGAGACTCTATCAAAATGAGAGTTGAAGACGTGGACATGGTGTGTTTAGATTAGCATGCTATAATACACAGAACATTTATTTTTGAATCATACAAACCTGTTTTTTATTAATTTTAAATATTTATTTATTTTTGAAAGAGAGACAGAGAGACAGAGTACTAGTGGAGGAGGGGCAGAGACAGAGGGAGACGCAGAATCTGAAACAGGCTCCAGGCTCTGAGCTGTCAGCACAGAGCCCCATGCAGGGCTTGAACTCATGAGCTGTGAGATCATGACCTGAGCCAAAGTCAGACACTCAACAGACTGAACCACCCAGGCACCCTGAAACCTGGGTTTTTATTCCACCCTTTACTCTACATACATTTTGTGAATTTGTACAATTTTTCTACCTTCTTCATTAATAGACTTTTTATTTTATATAATTAAGTAAACATCTCCTAGAGGAGAATCGTGAAAAATAAGTGTCAAAATGATATAAAATAAATGACATAAGTCTATACTATGCACAAAATGAACATTTAATTCACTTGAGAGAAGAGCATAAGAGAAGAGAATTTAAATAGTATAAAACTGTGAATGTAAGAGATTCTTTTGAAAAAAATAAGGTCAGACTACATTTTATCAAATGCAAATAAGAAAAAAAATCGAATTATAGAGTGAAGGCAATGTGTATTTCCCATACTGATTTTTCTTCATTGTCATATGGAAAGACTATATATATCCAAGGCTTTTTTGGTTAAGACTCAGTTTTCAGAAATAGAAACTTGGACCTCACTTCCAGTTTGAGGTAATTAATTAAATCTGAGCATTAACTCTTATCTTTGAATGTCAACAGGGAGAATGTGCTAATATAACAAATCCCAAAATACATGACACTGGCTAGATGTATGGACAGAGGATGGACAAAAACTGATACCAAAAGCCTGGCAGATGGAGAACCATGCAATACGGTGGCAAATAATTTATAGGTTATCTCCTAAAACAACTAGAAAGGCAGTCTATGTGCCTAATAAGGTTGTAGCTCTAAGGGAGGAAGATATAAAATTGGATGTTGATATTTTCTGTTGTATAATTTTAACTTCACTTGGCAAAATGTTATAAGGGGGTCGAAAATTCAGGTTTCATGGTGCTTGTTTGCAAAGAGCCCTGAAAGGAAATTGAGAGAGTTCAGGAATTAGGGTATTTGTGTGTTGGCAAAATTAATTGATTCTACTCTCCAAGTGCTAAGAGCTGGGGTCTCAAAAGGCTTTGAGGTACACATGCTTATAATAATTCTCAGTTAATTAAACTGGCTTGGTCAAAAGCCAAATTAGAATGTGACCTTTTACCTGTTGTCAATTATATCAACAAATTGTGGGGATTTTTTTGATACAATAAATCTTAAGATGCTTTATTGTGCATGAATAGACAACCAAAAAGAGGGGTCTATTTACTAATGTTCATTTCAGAAGTAGCCCAAATTAATGAGATAAGGAAAGAGTCCTTGGAAGGCAGCTAGGGCTCTAGAGAACACTGGGTAAGAAGGTACTCCCGTGGGAAAGAATTTGATGCTATCAAGAAAACTTCCCCACTTCTATGGAAAAAGGCTTGACAATGTCTGCCCAATAGACCAACAGTATTTCTGAAATACCATAGACTGAAGAATATTATGTATTTCCTACATTTCATTTCATTTTCTTTGAATAGTGGTGTTTATTGCAATTATGCTATCTTTGTTCAACTATTAAATATTTGGGATGGGAAATATTCATTTAGAACATAAATCTTCAAATCAAGAAGAGCTTCCATAAGCCAGACTTGATGAAGACATTTAACTCCCAAAGATCTTGAATTTCCAACTGATGCGATGACTAGATATGACTCTGGTTTGTATTCCTTTGGATTTGTTCGCATTTTGTATTCCTCGGTTATTTTAATGTTGAAGAGGATAAACAAAGCGACATTTTAGTTACCAGAATATTCTCATTGTTTCCCTGATATTTTTCAGTCCCCTTCAGAATCATTCATGTGATCAGTTCTGGCCAATGGACTGTGAACAGCAATGTCACATGATATTTATGGGCTAAGGCTGTTACAGATAAGCGTGCCTGCCCCATTCTTTGCTTTCTCTTTGGTGGTGACCAGGGGGGTCATGTGTTGAAATGCCAGATCACAAATACGAAAGCAGCTTGGATATTGAATAGAAATTTTTTTGTTTTTATGCAAGAAAAAATCATTTCTCCTATATCGGGGTTAATTTATTACTACATAATAGCTAACTTATTCCGTTAACACAAAGAAAGTTGAAAAAATCAGCTAATGTCATGCTATGCAAGGCAAAGAAGGAAAAAAAATAAAAATGGAAAAATGTTAGCAATGCAGTTTTGCAAGAGGAATAAATGCAGAGGAAGACCGAATAAGGTCAGTGTTTTGTCATTTAGTTCTCTCTGCAGACATTGGAAAAATAATCCCAGTACTACTTTGGGGTGAAAGCCAAACTGCAGTTGAAAGAGAAATGAGGGGCACCTGGGTCACTCAGTCGGTTAAATGTCTGACTGGCTCGGGTCACGTACTCATGATTTGTCAGTTCCAGTCCTGCATTGGGCTCTGTGCTGAGAGCTCAGAGCCTGGAGCCTGCTTTGGATTCCGTGTCTCCCTCTCTCTCTCTGCCCCTTCCCTGCTCATGCTCTGTCTTTCCCTCCCTCTCAAAAAAATAAACATTATTTTTCTTTTTTAAAAGGAAAGAGGAATGACCGTGATAATAAAACGGAAGCAATGAAAGTAGAATATATATTCTGTAAATCTGGTGTCGCAGTTGAGACTACTAGAACAAAATATCATAAGCAGAGTGGTTTGAGAAAGTAACAGTTAAATTTTCACACATTCATTTTCTTTTGTTTTTTAATTTTTTTTAACGTTTCTTTATTTTTGAGACAGAGAGAGACAGAGCATGAACGGGTGAGGGGCAGAGAGAGAGGGAGACACAGAATCTGAAACAGGCTCCAGTCTCTGAGCTGTCAGCACAGAGCCCGATGTGGGGCTCGAACTCGGACGGCGAGATCATGACCTGGCGCCCCTCACACATTCATTTTCTAATGGCTAGGAAGTTCAAGATGAAGAAACTGACAGATTTGATGTCTATTGACTGAAAGCCCTCTTCTCGGTTTTTTATCAGCTGCCTTCTTGCTATAACTTCACATAGTGGAGTGGGAGGGGCAGGTCCTCTGGTCTCTTTCTCTTCTTATAAAGGAATGAATCCAATCATGGAGATCCAACCACCATGGTCTCATTTAAACCTAATTGGATCCTGAAGACCTCACCTGCAAATACCATTACATTGATAATTATATCTTCAACGTACGAAGTATAGACAAGGCAAATATTCAATCCATAGAATTTGGGAATTCTCTAAAACATTGGCTTAAGTAAAATATTAAAAAGGTAAAGAGAAAGGACTTTCCAAGGAATTGAAAAAACTGAATAAATTTGTTAACAGAAGAATATATGCTGTTCGATAAGATATTAGATATAAGCGAAAAAAGGATCATGGATGCACTATAACTCAGATGCGATGGTTAATTTTATATGTCAAGTTGGCTGGGCCATGATAGGCATAGACAATTGGTCAAACACTTAATATATTTTTGTGAAGATATTTTTAGATGAAATTAACATTTAAATCAGTAGACTTTGAGTTAAGATGATCCTCCTTAAGGTGAGTGGGCCTTATCTAATCAATCGAGGGTCTTAATTAAAAATAAAACAAACAAACAAACAAAAAAACACAAACACCTGACCTTCTTAAGCAAGAAGAAATTCTGCCATTTGACTGCCTTTGGACTTGAACTGCAACTCTTTCTTGTGTGTCTCTAGCCGACCACCTACCGTGCATATTTTGGATTTATCAGGCCTCCATAATTGCAGGAGCCAGTTTCCTTAAAATTAATCTCTCTAATCTCTCTCTCTCTCTCTCTCTCTCTCTCATCCTCTGTCTTTCTTTCTCTCTCAGGTGATCAATGGAGTTTTAGCAGTGGTTCATGTTATAGTGGACCCAGAAGATTCTAAACCTATACTGTGATTATTTCTCCAGGTCTAGAAGGCAGAATTGGAACAGACATCTTCAGCAATTGGCAGAATCCCCACATTCTCTGAGTTGTTAAGTGAGGACTATTGTGTTAGGGAGGTAAAAGTGGAAGCTACAAGAACTGCCTCTACCCAGAAAATACTAAACCATAAACACTACTGCATTCCTAGAGAGATTGCAGATTAGTACCACCATGAAGGACTTGAAAGATGTAGGGCCTGTGATTCCCACACTCAACTCACCTATTTGGCCTGTGCAAAAGACAGATGGATATTGGAGAACGACAGTGGATTATCATAAGTTTAACCATATAGTGACTCCACTTTTAGCTGCTGTACCAGATGTGGTTTCATTGCTTGAGTAAATTAACATATCCCCTGGTACCTGTACACAGCTATTAACCTGGAAAATGCATTGTTCTCCATCTCTGTTAATAAAGACTACCAGGGGGCGCCTGAGTGGCTCAGTGGCTTAAACATCTGACTTCGGCTCAAGTCAGGATCTCACAGTTTACGGGTTAGAGCCCTGTGTCAGGCTTTCTGCTGACAGCTCAGAGCCTGGAGCTTGCTTCAGTTTCTGTGCCTCCCTCTCTCTCTGTCCCTCCCCGACTTGTGCTCTTTCTTTCTCAAAAATAAACATTAAAAAAATTAAAGAAAAATAAAGACTACCAGAAGCAGTTTGCTTCCAGCTGGTAAGGCCAGCGATCCACCTTTACTATCTTACTTCTGGAATATGTCAGCTCTCCAGTTGTGTATCATGATTTAGTTTACAATGATCTTGACCACCTTACCCTTCCATAAAATGCCACACTCTTCCATTAGATTTATGATATTATGCTGATTGGAACTAGTGAGCTAGAAGTGGCAACTATTCTAGACTAAGTGGATAGACTTTTGCATGTCAAAGGGTAGGAAATCAATCTGATGAAAAAAATCAGGGGCCTTATACCACAGTGGGACCTCTAAGAGTCCATTGTATGAAGCCATGTCAAGGTATCCCTTATAAGGTGAAGGATAAATTTTTGTATCTGACTCTCAGCTGAGAGTCAAAGAAAAATTCTCTGTAGATGAATGGCGAATTATTTCTTGTAGGATGGTCCACTGACACAACTTCATGGCAACTACAGGTCTCATAAGATAAATCAACCTCTAAAAATGTTATGAGATTTTTTTATTCCTTATAGGGAAGAAGGTTTGCTCATAGCATTTCTATTGGTAGTTTATTGGACCTTTTACTTAGCTGCTCATAAGCTAACATTATGACAGTTAGCTTCAAGACAATTGACTTATAGAACAACCAAAAATGACCTCTTTCCCTTTTTTTTTTCTTAATGTTTTTATTTATTTTGAGACAGAGAGAGACAGAGCATGAAGAGGGGAGGGGCAGAGAGAGAGGGAGACACAGAATCAGAAGCAGGCTCCAGGCTCTGAGCCATCAGCACAGAGCCCGATGCGGGGCTCGAACCTACAGACGTGAGATCATGACCTGAGCCGAAGTCGGACGCTCAACCGACTGAGCCACCCGGGCGCCCCTCTTTCCCCTTTTTAAAATAACAGAAATAGGAAAAAGAAATCATGTCTTGTTTCTGAAGTTTGAGAGAAAGTAAGAAGCATGGAGACACAGCAACAACTATGGAGACATCTCCCACCCTGGGCATGGGGCGGGATGTACAAAAACGGAATTTGTAGAATGATGTTACATTTTCAAACATACGGGCAGAGGTAGCAAAGACGGTAATCATTACCAAATCTCAGCTGTCAGATATTTTCACAGATTAAAGATAAGCTACTGCATTAACATTCATTCTAAATCTAGATGTACCGACGGGTCAAAAATTTCTAGCAAATTGAAGACAGAGATAATAAGTATTATCCCTCTCGGGGTTTATGTAATTCAATGATTGAGAAATTGATCTTCAGTTAAAGCAATAACAATGCAGGTTTTGCTCTAATGAGAGAGTAATAATGTTAGAAATGATAATAGTGCTGTTTCAAGATTAATTTCCATCACACAATTGTAAATCATATATGTGCTACTGGGAAGAATATTGAGTTAGAAGAATAGGTCTCTAAATTTTGAGTTAATTTGACCAAAACATATCATCATAGGCATTAACATATTAAACAACGAAGTAAATAATATGCACTGCCTTTTTCAGTAATAGGAGTACGCCAAGGAGAGTTGGGAAGATTTGTTATATCAGACTAATTAAAAATTTCTGGGGACCATTGTTTTAGTGGAGCAAAAATGCAGATGAATGACTCCCAACTCTTGCCCCTACAGCGTTTGAACTTAAGATCACTTGTTGGAGAGAAAAAAGTGGGTTTTCAGAGATTCTCGCTCATTATTTTCTTGTCTTTATAATGATTGGTTAAATCCTGGACAAATGATTTACATTATTTTTTCAAACTAAATTTTGCAAGCTGGAATGCACATTATGCTTACAGAATGACATTAAGACTAGATACATATCACATGCTAAACATGAAAGATAGCTAAAATATTGGACAGCACAACCTGATAATAAAATACAATCCAAGGCATATGTACTGCATGCTCAGTGATTTTAAACTATATAGAAAATCTCACTTCATAATGATTTATTTTTTCACTTGATGTTTATATTTTTATATACATATATTTATATTCTAATCTGTTTCCATACACACACACACACACACACACATATATCACATATATGTCATATATTATTGTTTAGTTGGAAACACTTTTTCATGAAACATCTGAATCCTTTTGCTTTTCTATTTTTCTCTGATATATAGATAGATGATAGATCAATCTATATATGTATTTCTTCATTTTTGGCTATTTTATTTTGTCTCTTTTTTTTAAAAAATTTTTTTTAACGTTTATTTATTTTTGAGAGAGAGAGAGAGAGACAGAGCATGAACGGGGGAGGGTCAGAGAGAGGGAGACACAGAATCTGAAACAGGCTCCAGGCTCTGAGCTGTCAGCACAGAGCCCGACGCGGGGCTCGAACTCACGGAACGTGAGATCATGACCTGAGCCGAGGTCGGCCGCTTAACCGACTGAGCCACCCAGGAGCCCCTATTTTGTCTCTTTTTGTCAGATTTTAAAAAGTGAAATTCAATAATGTATTTGAAAATTTTTAGAAAAAAACGTCAAGCTCTGAATAACTTCATCTTGCTCTAGAGAAAATTTGTTGTTAGGACATACAAGATAGAGACATTTCAATTTTAATCCAATCTGGGATTGCACTGATGAATAGCTTGAATTTGAATCTTTGTGCAGGCTTATCTAATTACATTTTACCATTAGTTCCAAGGAGTAGCCAGCCCTTCATACATGTTTACCAGGGCTCCTGCTCCTTGGTGGACACTGACCTCCATTTATGATATCCTAGCTTAGTGAGAATTTTGAAAGCTCCCTCACTTTACCAATATCTAGACTGCTACTTAAACACTGGCAAATGTCTCAGGAGAAAAATATCCATTAAATCTTAGAATCTTTTCTTTTTGGGCCTCCTGGATGGCTAGGTTGGTTGTGTCCAACTCTTGATTTCAGTTCACATCATGATCTCACAGTCATGAGTTTGAGTCCCACATCAAGCTCTGCTTGGGATTCTCTCTCTCCCTTTCTCTCTGTCCCCCCCCACCCCCCCACCACTCGTTACCTTTCTCTTTCTCTCAAAATAAGTAAATAAAACGTCAAAAAAAGAGAGAATCTTTTCTTTGCACTTGACTCTTATCTAAAATTTTATATCTTTATATCTTCCAATTCTCATTGTTTTATTAGTACTCTGATGTCTTAAAACAGATGTACTTTCTGTTGTTCTTGGTGGGAGATGTGCTCTCACAGAATCTAATCTGCCATAGCTGGAAACAGAAGTCAACTGTGTTTTATCTGTATGTTAGTGTCTGTAACTGGGAAAACACTCTCCAGGTTTTGTTAGCTATGATTTATATAAAAATCCACACTCCAGAAATAGCTGGTCAACATTTCTGCCATCTTTACTTCTAATTAATAAAGACTTATAGCTAAAGGTTAAAGGATTTTGTTGTTTCATGTAAGTGAATTTTGAAAGGATGTTCATGTTGAAATTGGTCACTTGTTAATTAGACTATGGTTAGAGTTACTATAATTATTTTTAATTGTGAACGTGTTTAAGCTATGTGGATTGTGTATGATGTTGTAGAGACATACTACACATTGGATGAATAAGATAGAAGCCACCCAGCAAGACCTTTATCCCTCACTCTTTAAAGCAATTTTTGACACTTGATAATTTATAATCCTTGACACTTGACACTTATAATCTTACGTACATTTATAGATTTGGAGAATTCTGTTGTTTACGGTTAATTTATCATGATGAGTAGTCTTACCTCTATAATATGTCTTATTGTCTTGAGTGAACATTTCCTTCAAAGTGTAGACAGATTAAAAAGGACACAGGCGAGACTATATTGTGCAAACAGAACAAGTTTCCCGGTATTCACTTTTCCATATGGAAGTGAGATTGTGACTGAGGACACCTATGGGACTCACTAACCTCCAATTCGTGTTGATTTTAAATATTCATTAAAGGAGAAAAAAATAATTATTCATGCTTAGTTTAATGAGATCAGTTACACACACCCAAACAATATAGTTGTTGATTAAAAATATAATTTCAACCTTTAAGACTGGGCTACAAACAAGTAGAACTTTGGCTGAACCAAGCTACCTAAGTACATACACACACACATGTGTTTATTTGTGTTCCTGTATGTCGGTACACACACATACAGAGCTGCTAGCTTAGTTTAGTTAGTATATTAACTTTTTGTACTGCCTTCACAAGGTACCATATTCTGGCTACCTTAAAACAACCACCTCTCCATTCTGAAGACTAGAGGTAGGAAGTCAAGATGTTAGCAGAGTGTGTCTCTTCTAAGAATTCTGAGGAAGAATCTTTTCCATGCTTCTCTCCCAGTTTCTGGTGACAGCCAACATTTCTCAGCATTCCTTGCTGTAGATTCATTGCTTTAATCTGTACCTCAATCTTCACCTGACATCCTTTCTTTGTCTCTGTGTCTTAACACGGCCATTTTATAAGCACAACAGTCACCTTGGATTAGGGTCTCACTCTACTCCAGAAGGACCTCATCATAATTATATCTGCAATGATTCTATTTCCAAATATGGTCACATTTTGAGGTATTGAGACTTAGAGTTGCGACATATCTTTTGGGCGGAGGATACAATTTAACCCGTAATAGTCAGTTTGCTAACATTAAAATATTGTTTAAAATTTTTAAGAAGGGTAGGCATATCTTCTGTGTGCTCCTGTGTGCTCTGTAAGAACATAGCTCTCAGTAACTTTAACTAGCATCTAATCTCTCAAATTATATTATGAATATACTAACAAATTTAATCTTAGAAAATTAGAGCTGTAGCCATAGAATCATATAGTGAATATTAAACTAAATAATAGTACCTAATAATATACTAAATTTTAAATCAAAATGTGATTGATTGCTTGGCTGTAGGGGTTTTCAACAACATAGGTAGGACACAAGAAATTATCAGGTCAGAACTTAATTTGAAAAATACATAATTTTTAAAGTTTATATTTTATTGTATTATGTAAAGAGTAATATTATGATTCATACTATCACTTTGAATAGCTGAATTTCAAAAGAAATTAATTATACTCTTTTTGATTTTTTTTCTGAATGCCTGTGAAAATATTCTTTTGATATCAACACTATGTTGCCTTATACTATGATGTGGCATGACTTAAGTAAAAATTCATTTAACACAATGAAATTTTAATGTTAAGAAGAAAGAAAGAAAGAAAGAAAGAAAGAGGAAAGGAAGAAAAGAAAAGAAAAAAGAAAAGAAAAGGAAAAGAAAAGGAAAGGAAAGGAAAGGAAAGGAAAAGAAAAGAAAAGAAAAGAAAAGAAAAGAAAAGAAAAGAAAAGAAAAGGAAAGAAAAGAAAAGGAAAGAAAAGAAGGAAAGGAAAGGAAAGGGAAGGAAAAGTTTTGTCTTTGCAAACAAATGCCTGAAAGCAATCTCGTTTAGTTTCAAATAGAAACAAATGTATTTCTGCATAAAAGATACACATTCATGTTTATGTGATATTTGTTATTAAGATTTCCAGAGGCTGAGTGGTTTAACAGATGGAAGTTGCTTTAAAATGAAAATATCATATGATATTCGATCATAAACAAATATAGAACATATTCTCATGTAGAATATAAATAAAAGGATAAAATCACTGATTTAATTTTTTTAAAGTTTATTTATTATTGAGAGACAGAGAGAGACAGAGCATGAGCAGGGGAGGGACAGAGAGAGGAAGAGACACAGTATCCGAAGCAGGCTCCAGGCTCTGAGCTGTCAGCACAGAGCCCAATGCGGGGCTGGAACACACAAACTCTGAGATCATGACCTGATCCGAAGTCAGATGCTTAACCAACTGAGCCACCCAGGCACCCCAGGGATAAGGTCACTGATTTAAGTGATAGGCTTAATGTGTCAGTTACATTCTTTTAGTGTTCACATGAACCTTATCCTTTTCTTTTACAGAGTACAAAACTCACTGAATCTAATTTTCAAATATGCCTCAAAGATTGTAATCAGTGTGCCTTCCTATAGATTAAAAGAGGAATGTATATCTTTTAATTTGTCTATGCTGATGAACAATTAAAGTAGACCAATATTTATTGAGAAAACCACATAAAAGCATTAAAATTAATTCATTTATTTTTAAATTTCAAGTTTATTTCTTAATTAATTAATTAAATTCCAGTAAATACCTGAGATTATTCTATTGTAACCATTTCCATTAGTTCTCAAAGCTGAAACAAATAGATTAATTATAGTGCAGCCGGGTTCATATACAATAATTTATCACCAAGTCAAACTGATATCTTTAACAAAGTATGCCATTTGGCCCATAAAGTAATAAAACACGCCAATTAAATAGGCTACATATCAACTTGACTGGCCATGGGGTACCCAGATTAAACATTATTTCTAGATGTGTCATCAGGGTGTTTTTAGATCAGATAGCGTTTGAGTCATTGGTCTCAGTAAAGTAAATTCCCCTCCCCAATATGGGTGGACATCATCCAATCCAAAGGCCCGAATAAAACAAAAGACTATTTAAACTGAGACATCTCATCTCCTGCTCTTAGACTGGAATTTACACCATTGGCTCCCCTGTTTCCAAGCCTTCAGACTTGGAGTGAATTACAACACCAGTTTTCCTGGGTTTCTAGCTTGCGGACAGATTGTGTTCTCTCTCTTTCTCTCTCTCTCTCTCTGTGTCTCTTTCCACATGACAACAGTCAGTAATTTTCCTGGAATATGGCAAACAAAAGCCATATTAGAGTTTATTGAGAAATGAATGAAAGCAGAAGAATGAAGATAGGAGAGAAGCAGAAGGCTTTAAATGATACTTAGCAAGTAAAAGTGACAAAGTTTTAGGATTCATTTTTTTGGGGGGACAAGGACAAGAAGAGACTTGCAAATGACTTCCAGGTTTCGGGCTTTTTGGTGTTAACATTCTCAGAGAAAGGACCAGGTTTGAAGGTGGGGAGGAATTATCAATCTGCTTTGTACATGTTTGATTGATCCAAGTGGTGATTATTTTCAAAAGCCATTGGTTATGCTGTCTGATGTTCATAAAAGAAGTCTGACTAGAGAGGTGCCTGGGTAGCTCAGTCAGTTAAGTGTCTGACTTGATTTTGGCTTTGGTCATGATCTCACGGTTCATGGGATTGAGTTCCACAGAGGGCTCTGCACTGACTGCTAAATGGTGCAGAGACTCATTGGGATTCTCTGTCTCCCTCCCTTTCTGCACCTCCCCTGCTCACTCTCTGTCTCTCTCAAAATAAATAAGTAATACAATAAATAAACATTTTTAAAAAAGAAGTCTGGCTAGAGATATTCTCAGAAATATTTAGTACACAAATGCTACTGAAACCACTGTTTAGAGAGAAGAGAGGGCTGTGTGGGTCAGGACCATATGGCGTGGAAGCAGATGTTTTATTTGAAGCTTATGAGAGGTATTCAGTTGTGGAAAAGATAAATATTAAAGGAGAAATTTAATAATTTATAGCTGAGAAAATGAGTTGCTTAGAACCACTGCATAAGTGGAGTTATTGGCCTTCAGCTCTTTTTGATTAGATTTGTGTGTTTTGTAGCGGGCAGATATAAGCAATGCTTTCTGATGTCTTCTGTTTTTCTGAATTAAGATGTAAATCTATCTGCTGATGATGGGTTGAGCAATGGAAGAATGAGAAATTGAGGAGGAGAACTTTTATAAACTAAAGATTGTGATAGACACTATGGAGAATTACAAAGAATTAAAAACTTCAATATAAACATTCTTTAAACTTCTAAAGAGAAATGTGTACTAGTCAAGCAAAGAAGTAGACCAGTTTGGTTTGAATTAGAAGGATACTACAGACATAGAGGCAGATGGACTCTCATAGGAGGAAAAGAATATGGGCATTCTTTGCTAGGAAAAGTTATAAGCAAACAGATATAATAGACGAATAATGAGGCATTGTTTCTTAGTTTGGGCTGCTATAACAAATTACCATAGACCGGATGACTTATGAATAAAAATGTATGTGCTACTCTTCTGGAGACTAGAAAATCTTAAGATCAAGCATTGGCCCATCTGCTGTCGAGCGAGGTCCTGCTTCTTGGATTGCGAATGTCACTCTTCTCGCTCTATCCTCACGTGGCTGAGAGGAGAGAGAGAGAGAGAGAAAGTTCTTGTGTCTCTCCTTATCAGGCACTCATCCTTTTCATGAGAGCACCACCTTCTTGATCTATTCATCCCCCAAAGGGACCATCACTTTGGGCGTTCGGATTTCAACATTGGAATTTTGAGGGAACACAAAACTTCCATCCGTAGCATAGTGATAGCAAACATGAAATGAATATGGATTTACTTTGGAGAATAAAAAGGAGCATACTTGGATGGGACCTGAGTGTGAAAGGCTTTGCAACTTGACACTGTAGGGGCGCCTGGGTGGCTCAGTCAGTTGAGCGTCAGACTTCAGCTCAGGTCATGATCTCCCAGCTGGTGCGTTCAAGCTCCGCTTTGGGGTCTGTACTGATAGCTCAGAGCCTGGAGCCTGCTTCGGATTCTGTGTCTCCCTCTTTCTCTGCCCTTCCCCCACTCATGCTCTGTCTGTGTCTCTGAAAAATGAATAAACCTTAAAAAAATTTAAAAAAAAGAAAATGAAATCCTGAGATATGGTCCTCTTCCTCATATACAAGTACTTAGTTCTGAGAAAACATCACAATTTGCTCAATTCCAAAATATGATAAAAAGGACAACTCTTGTTCAATGAGTTTCACCTGTGAAACATATAGAGTTCATAGTGACTGAGTATTTGCTGTATTAGTGCTCTGTGCAATTCATGTGATTCCTCTATGATAAACAGACTTGTCATGAGCTAAGGCAGATAATATTGCTATCTCTAGCCTGATTTAGCCCTTCCTTTGCTGGAACTCTTTAAGTGTTTCCTTGCCTAATGACCCGCATCTCTTTTCTCTTACATTTTCTAACCGTGTTATTTTCCCTGACTTAAATAATCAGAACTGTCTTAATGCCTGTCTTAGTCCCTTTGGGCTGCTATAACAAAGTACTATAAACTGAGTGGCTTATGAACAATAGAGATTTATTTATCACAGCTCTGAAGGCTGACAGTCTGAGGTCAGCATGCCATCATGCTTGAGTTCTGGTGGCAACCCTCTCTTGGGGTGTGGACCCCAGATTTCTCATTCTACCGTCACATGGCGGGAAACAGAAAGGGCAAGGAAAGTCTCCCTTGATACTTGTAAGGACACTTATCCCATTCTTAAATGCTTCCATCCTCAAGACCTCATCTTACCCTAATTACCTCCTAAAGGTCCCACCTTCTAACATCACTATGGTGGGTATGGTTTCAACACAAGAATTTGGAGGGTAGGGGAACACAAATATTCAGTACATGACAATGCCAATGTGCAAAGCCTAAACATCTCTATGTGGTAGGATCATTCATGATTCTGTGACTGCTGTTGACCTCCCAGATCATTCCCTTTGGCATAGCTAACAAAACAAAACCAGCCTTTGCAGTGTGCCACAGGACATGTTCCTTATCCTTCAGAGGCTATATCCTGGAGCTCAGCCACTCATTTTTTTGTCTAGGTATATTCTTACTCACTCTTAAAAATCCAGCTTGGGGGAGGCTGTGCATCTTTGGGGGTAAAGATGTATGGGAAACCTCTGTACCTTCCCTCAATATTTCTTTGAACCTTAAACTACTCTAAAAAAAAGTGTTAACAAAATCCAGCTTCAATGTCATGATGCCCTTTCCCAAATAAATTGGTCTCAAGATATTTATGCTTATTGTACAATTATCCACTACAGTGTATTTAACACTGTGTGGCAACGGCTTGTTTTCTTAAATGGAGAATCATTTATTTAATAATTAGAGCTTCTCACAGTATTTTCAGTATTGGAGCTCTTCAGCTCACATTGAATCAAATCACCTAGCATCCACCTTTTCTGATGCTTTGTGTGTGGGATTTAGAAGCTTAAGCTAATTACAGACATATTCAGAAAGAAGAGAAGAGGGTGGGAGAGCTTTTGAGATCAGGGGTAAATAGGGGAGACATATCTGTGGGTCATGTAAGAATGGGAGCTGGTAACCTTCCAAGGGCATGAGAATCCAGGGCAAGGTTACATTTGATCCCTGAGTTTGTACCACATTCATTGAATTTCCGGCTTTAACTGAGATTCCCGTGCCTCATTCTTGGCAAAGAAGCACAGAGCTTTGGAACCTCCTAGAGCTTTGTCAATGAGGATGTAAGATATGACCATGATCCAATGAAGAATAAAAGCCTTTCTTTCTCTTCCCAGCACACATATGCCATCTGATTTTTGACTCCCTGCTCTTTGCTTCTTAGCTAAGAGTATAGATAGAACTCAGGCTTCTGTGTTTGGCAAAGCTTGATTTGAATTTCAATTCTGTCTCTTATTTGTTGCATGAAATTGGCCATGTTAAATTCTCTAAGACCCACATTCCTCTTCAGTGAGAGCTGCAATCAGAAAATGTTCAACATGAAAATAGAATTTTTCTATTTTTATTTTTATTTCTATTTTATTTTTTCTATTTCTATTTCTATTTTTATTCTAATTTTCCTTAAAATTACTATTTGGTAACGCTATGTCTGCTCCAACAAGGTCTCGACACACTCTTTATTTAATTACCAATATTTTTGATCGACAGTTTTCTGATTTAAAATTTTCACTAAATTGGGAGGCCTGGGTGGCTCAGTCCGTTGAGTGTCTGACTCTTGATTTCAACTCAGGTCATGATCTCGCGGTTCTTGAGTTCAAGTTCCTCATGGGGCTCCATGCTGATAGTGAGAAGCCTGCTTGGGATTTTCTCTCTCACCCTTTCTCTCTGCTCCTCCCCCACTCATGCACGTATGCACTCTCTCTGTCTCCAAAATAAACTAAACTTAAAATAAAAATTTCACTAAATTGTATAAAATACAATGTTAGTTATGATTTAAAATCCTACCAAGTGAAATCTTATAGAATAAAATACAAGGTGACAAAACTTTTAAAATGAGCAAAATGGAGTGTATATTAGACACCTTTGAAGCTACTTACCTTCTTAAAAAATTGAAAACTCAGGCATAAGAACACTTTTAATGAAACACGTTTGAGTAGACTGCAGACACCTAGCCTTGGTTTTGCTATCTAGAAAATGGAACAGTCAAAATGAGCTCTCACTATATCAGGATTCAGAAGCTAAATGATTAATTCAGCTACATTTTCTCTCACATCATTTAGACAAAGAAGTCAATTAAGTGGAACATTAAAAGCTGATGAATCAAACAGTGGCATAAAATAGCAATTAGAAAATAATCAGTTAATGAAGTAAAATGACAGTGGAGAAGTCATCAAATGACAGTAACAGAACCAGTGCATTAATGAGAAGTGACATTGAAGAATAGAAATGCCAAATACAACAGCTATGATGTCTGAAAATATATTGGATAGATTCATACAGTTAATTGGATTAAAATGCCTCCGGTGCTTAGGATATTTTTCTAGTGTTCACTTGCTATTGCTACAAACAAGGAAAAAAAAACCCACCTAAATTTAGTCTGCTCTACACATGACCTCCAAGTAAATCCCCTTACATCTGTAAAGCTGTTATCCATGCATCTTACTCAAACTAGATATCTGTAGCTTAAAAAAGAGTCATATTTAGATTTTATGAACATGAATGCACAGGATGCATACCCATAAGGCATTACAGAACCTCTCTTCCTTTCTTATAGGTCCACACAACTAGAAAAAGTTCTGTGCTACCAAATGGCTCCAAAGGAGGGAGAGAGCTGATGTGTAGCCAGGTTGAAATGAGGAATGTCAAGTGAATTAATGATGTAGTTTCCCAATATTTGTCTCTTCCCACAAAGCTCTTCTATTAATATTGCACAGGCTCTCACAGGACAAAACTCTAGATCAATCACGACTGAAGCATCAATCATTAGCCCCAAATCTAAAAATATTACAGTAAGAATGTAAACAATGAAAAACATAAATAATACACTTTCATACTTGGATTACCATGTGTATAGTGCTTGTACAGATTATTTTTATAAATGGACTTTCATTTTTAGAGAAGTGATGAATATCAGTCTCTCCCCTCTGGTGCTCCATACCATTTTATTGATTAGGTTACTTTTGGGAAAAAAAAAAAAAAAAGATAAGTTGTGGATTATTTACGTGATAATTTCAATAAAATTTGATCTAATGATTGTGCTATCAGTTTCTCATTATTTAAGGTCTTTCATTATTAGTCATGCATCTCTTTCAAGTGCTGACAAATAATATCAGTATATAATGTGATGCCATTAGCCCATGACTATGGTATACATAAAATGCAAGACAAAAAATAATCATTTTCTTTCTTCCATGATATAGAATGGAATCAAATTGCACTACAAAAATATGGCTTGCTTCAAAGGAATTAAAAATTAATGAACAACAATGGAATTCAACACCCATGAGGTAGGAAAAGAAGGTTAAGTTATAAAACTGGTCTTAAGTTAAAGCAAAATACATACACATTATACCACATTAACTCTAATGTTGTAGGACCTATTCCTATCATTAAGATGAGCTTTTTTAGAAAGTTGAAAACATACTCTGAGGTATAGAGAGAGCACACTCTCCCCCTCTGTCAGGGATATTGATATCTATTCTGGCAAGTACTATTACATGGGATGAGGAAGAGTTTATCATGAATTCCTTTGGCGTTTTTGTATCACTAGGAAAAATTAGGTTATTTCATGATGTATGTTCCCAGGAATACATGTTTTTAAAGCCTCTTATAATTGATGACCCCAATTAAAAAATAAAGACATGCTGAAGAAATACATCATTTATTATTGACAGAAAAAATTACAAATGATTTTTCTCAATTTTTGTAGGTTTTCCAAAATTTCCAGATGGAAACTCTTCCACTGGAATTGGGAGCAAAATCCAATGGTGAGCTAAATAGATTTTCTTTGCTATTTTTTCTAGATGGAGTTTTATAATTGATAGGAAGCTAAATGGTCCTCAAAGTGCGTCTATTGCCTTTTTCTACCAGCTCACTGTATATGTACACAAACCTCATTAGAGTAAGCTTCGTTAAAGAGCACAGTTTAGGATATTATTATTTTATATTAGATTACATTAAAGGGAATTTTTAGGTGGAAAAATGTATAACATAATGCACTGTAGGAGGTGTATACTAGATATGTTCTTGAAACATGAGTTTAGCAGCTCTTGATTATTTGTTTTGTATGTGTGTTTTAAAATCATAGGTTTTTACATACCCATTTCCAAAAAATTCAACTTGCATTAAAAAAGTTACCATTATAAGTGTCAGAGGCAAAGTTATAAAATGCATAACGTAATACCCGATACTGTTTGCACACTTTATACTGCATTATGATTTGCTTAGTTACAATTCATTGTTATTTTTATATGTTCTCTGCTCCAACTAAGTTTTCTTCTGTAAGAGATTTTTCTCTGAATCTTGCTTTAAAACATTCATACACAATCACACACACACACACACACACACACACATACACACAGAGCCCAACTTTCAAAGAAAATCTTGCTTATATGTCAATTTATAAATCATATAAAAGCAGAAGCACTGTGGTTAAAGTATGGAAAAGTCCCTGAGCCATCTTACATGAATTATGCATTAAGGGGTAACTTTTAGCTGAAAATGACTATGTTAAAAAAAGATGATCTGAACTTACATTGCAACCTTAAAACACTAGAAAAGATGAGCAAACTGAATCTGCATCAAGGGAGAATAGGATAAGGATTAGTGCTGAAATTGTGAAATAGAGAATATTAAACTTAAAATAGAGAAATTCAACAGAACCCAAAATGTTTTTTTGTAAAGATTAACAACACTGACATATTTGAGCTAAATTTATCAAAATAAAAATGGAAGAAAAATTCAAAAGCCTAAAATAAGAAGTTACCAACCTTATAAGAATAAAAAGGATTTAAGGGGAAGATATGAGCAATTGTATGTCAATGACTTAGATAATTAGATAAAATGAGCAGTTCCAAAAAAATTGCAAGCTGCCAAACCTGACCCAGGGAGAAAAAAGGAGATCTAAATAGACCTACAGCAAGTAAAGAGATTGAATTGGCAATCAAACAGGCTACTCAAAAAGAAAAGTCTAGTACCAGCACAGTGTGGTACTGACATAAGGATAGATGTATCTGAGAATACAGACATCAACTATTACCTTTGTGGTTAATTGTTTCACTACAAAGAGGTCCAAAGAAATTTAAAAATCTTTTCAACAAATGATGCTGGTACAACTGTATATCCACATGCAAAAAAATGACCCCCACCCTACCTGACAACCTTACACAGAAATGAAAGCAAAATACATCTTAAATAAAATTTTAAGATCTAAAGCTAAAATATCCTAGAAGAATATATAGACAATTGTTTCTTAGCTTTCAGAGAAAAGGTACAAGTTTCCAAAAGGAAGAGATTCATGACTTCACCATAATTAAAAACTTTTGCATTGCATATAATCACATCAAAGGGGTGAAAAGAACCCACTGAATGGGAGAATATATTTGCACATCATAAATCCGATATGGAACTTCTATCTAGAATATATAATGAATTCCTAAAACAGCAAGACAGACAAATAAAAACACATAACTCAAACAACAGACAAAGATTATGAATAGATATTTGTATAGAGGAGATATAAGAAGTCCTATAAAAACACATAAGAAAATCCTCAGCATCCTTATCCATTAGGAGTATGCAAATCAAAACCATAATGAAATACTACTCCATACCCACTAAGATGGCTAAAATAAAAAATACCCAAATATAAACAAGTATTGTCAAGGAAGTGCAGAAATTGGAATCCTTGTGCTTTGCTGATGGGAATGTAAAATGGTGCAGCTTATTTGGAAAAATGTCATTTTCTCAACGAGCTAAAGACAGATTTACCATATGACCCATCAGTTCCACTCCTAGGTATACTTATGATAGAATATTATTCAGCAATAAAATTAATCAAGTATTTAAACATGCTACAGCATAAATGACTCTTGCAAAATTATGCTGAGTGAAAGAAGCCAGTTGTGAAAGACCACATATTGCAAGACTGCATCTTAATGAAATGTTCAAAACGGGCAAGTCTGTAGAAACAGAATATACATTAGTTGTTGCCTGATATATGGAAAGTGACTGTTAATGAGTGCAAGGTTTTTTGGAGGGTGAAAAAATTGTTCTACCATGTTTTACCATTCAGAGTGTGGTAATGATTGTACAATCCTGTGAATATACTAAAAATAACATTGACTCATACACTTCAATAAATAGATTTTGTGATGTGTGAGTTATATCTCAATGAAACTAGAAAGAATAGATCCACGTGAGAAAGCACATTTTAGAAATAAAAACAAACTAATCTCTAGTAATTCAAGCAATGTTTCATTTTCTTAATAAATATAAAATAAAATAACTAAATTACAATGTGAAATGTAAACATATTAAAAGAAAAGCATATATGTCATAGTATCCCTTAATGATCACTGGCTTAATAAATTTCTTGTGTCAGGGCACCTGGGTGGCTCAGTCAGTTGAGTGTCCAACTCCTGACTTTGGCTCAGGTCATGATCTCATGGTTCATGAGATCCAGCCCTTTGTCAGGCTCTATGCTGACTCTGTGGAGGCTGTTTGGGATTCTCTCTCTCTCCCCAACTCACGCACACTCTCTCTCTCTCAAAATCCAACCTGTTGACATTTCGAAAGATAATTATTGTCCATGTGATCATATGTAGCATCAGTACAATTATTAATAAGTTTTACCCAAATAATAAAGAATTCATTAAAAAGAAAATGCAATCTAAGTAAATACATTGAGATGAACTGACTCAGATAGTTTTCCAATTCTTTAATTAATTACACTGATAATCATCTAACTGCCCTCTCATTCTGTCCTGCTTTTTATATTAAATATGACCTGTCTCAATTCAGACATAGAGATATTTTCCTTTTTTCTGATCTTGAGATCTTTCATACTACAGAGGCTTTAATTTTCTTGATTTCCCATTTCCTTTACATTGTGTCAAGATCTAAATCATTTCTCAGTAGGAGAAAACGACTATAAGCCCATTTTTAATTAATGCATCTGGTTGGAAAAGGTCTTTAGTAGATAGAGAAGCATCAGGAACGTTCTTACGCTGTTCCTCATGTTGTGGCAGTTCTGAGTTCTGTGACTCTTCGGGACAGCTTGCGCATGGACGCAATAGAGACTTGAGACTGCTGATTTGCATTTAAACCACATTACGTTTACCTTTGTCTCTAACTTACCTTATTTGGTTTCCCAATACTTTTTTTTTGAGTAAACGTGTAGTGCAACCACAAATCCAAAAACACTCGAGCCTGCTAAAATTGTGATTCAATTTTCTCTCTAAATCTAGGAAAAACTCTGATATTTCTGAAGATTTCCACAGCTTTTCTCCCCTTCTCATAATGCCTTTTACCTCAGCTACATTCCCAGACTTAGTGATACTTGTGGTATATATAAATATAAATTTTATATATATATATATATATATATATATATATATATATGCTTTAATTACCTATATATTCTTTAATAGCTCTCCCATTTCCCAAATCACTTTAGTTAATAAATTATGACTGTGTACATATGTATCATATACTGATTAAAAATTTTATATGGAAAACGTGATTCATTTTGTCAAACAGTAAAAAATTGATGAACTAAAATATCTTTTTTTTTTTAATTTTTTGATGTTTATTTCTTTTTGAGAGAGAGACAGAGAGACGGGTGCGAACAGGGAGGAACAGAGAGACAGGCAGACACAGGATCTGAATCAGGCTCCAGGTTCTGAGCTGTCAGCACAGGGCACGATGTGGGGCTCAAACCCACGAACCATGAGATGATGACCCTAGCCGAAGTCAGATGCTTAACCGACTGAGCCACCCAGGCGCCCTGAAAGCTAAACTATCTTAACAACATTCTTATTAAGTGAAAATTATTCCTCCCCGGGAAATCTGAATTAATCAGACCTATCGTCACAGTCTTTATCTCCTCATTTTACCTCAGAGCTCTGATCTCTGTCTCAATATTTGTTCCTTTTGTTTTCGTGAACCATCTTTTGAAAACTCCAAATTCCTCTGTCTTCATGTCCACAGTATAATAATTTATTTGTACCGGCCCTATGGATATATACAAAAATAATAATCAAACAAAACAACCCAAACAAACAAAAAAATCATCATATTTTTTTTACTATTAAAATAATAGCCTCTTTATGTTTCCAATCTTAGCAATACAAAATATTTGCAGAAGCTTCTCAGTTGTACATTGCTTTGGTCTTTAGGTGTGGGAAAGGTGAAAATACCAGAGTAAGCTTCCTCTTTCTCCATATCTATAGCAGTGTTATCAACTCTGGCTTCTCCAGACAAAAAACAAAAAACAAAACAAAACAAAAAAACTCTGAAGAATAATTACTAAATTAGCTAAGCTGGGACATGTCCCAGGCATTAGCATTTGGTCTTGTTATAAACTCACTGGATAATTTCATTGTTCAGCCAGTGTTGGAATCCACTATTCTACCAATAGGGGAATTACAGACATTTTGAGGTGCTTGCAAGTTCAAATTAAACTTATTGAGAAACAAACAAAATACATGAGCAAAATAATAAGGAATCGTGAGTTTTCTAATTATGTTACCTATAAGCCTCGTAAAAAGTTACTACAGAAATAGAGTTTATTTGTTAGAGTGCAGGTTCTGGTTCTTTTGTTCTACAAACAAAATGTTCATAGTGACATCACACAATTCTTGTTAACAGCAGCATCGGTGTGATCTTTTCTACTTTATACAATTGCTGATTATAAGACCTAGTTACTTGGGATCAAGTCCTGTGTGGGGCTCTGTGCTGATAGTGCGAATCCTGCTTGGGATTCTCTCTCTCCCTCTCTGTCTACCCCTCCCCTACTCTCTCTCTCTCTCTCTCTCTCTCTGTGTCAAAATAAATAATCATTAAAAAAAAAAGAAAAAAACTCAGCTACTTACATAGATTTAAAATGACAAGTTCAAAAACAAATCACAAGAACTGTGCAGACTCAATATTGCCCATTTTACAATAAATATTCTAGAACATTATCACCAACTGAAGTTTATACAATATCCTCTTCGATTAAACTGTAAGAATGTATAGCAAAATACTAAATTTTAGTATATTTTATAGTTAGAATGTTTCAGTATATATTAAGCGCTTCCTAAAAAGTTGCAGCTTCCTACTTGAGATGCAGTTTTTCCAACAAGAATTTTTACAAGTGCAATTTTAAAAGTATCATTTATTATTAGAATAACTTCATTTGACAATATATTTTAAATAAAATATATTTTAATAATCACATATTTATATTATACATGTAAATATACATGTGAATTTTCATATAATTTACCAAGTTTATTACATGAAGAGCATTGGGATAAGCATCATATACATAATAAGTAATAATGGATATTAAGGAGTGACTCAAAGAAATAGAATATTATCTCAGCCACATGAATTGTAATCCAAGCTTTCTTTGTGAAGTTTTCACCCCAAGAGTTCTTCATACTATTTGGTATCCTTTAAGGAGATCATGGTTTTTGCTGGGCTTTGCCGGACTGTGGTAAAGGAGACTCAGATTACCAATAATATGAATGCTACATGGACAAACCCCATTTGCACTGAGAAGAGTCTTGTGTTAATTTTTATTTATATATTCTAGGCACTAGTGCTTTGTTGGATATGTGGTTTGCAAATATTTTCTTCCAATCAGTAGCTTATCTTTATACCTTGAATGTGGTCGTGGGCAGTAAAAACAACAGCTTTTCATTTTATGACGTGCAATTTATTGTTTTCTTTAATGGATGGAATTTTTGCTGTCAAGTTCAGGTAATCTTTGGCTCCTCCTAGGTGACAGAGGTTGTCCATTTTTTTTTTCTACGTCAAGATGATCTCATCAAACAATGTTGTAGAACATGTTCTGCCAGAATCACAATAAAAGTAACATGTAACCTAGTAACATTCACCAAGTTTTAATTATCTCCTAGAAAAGAATAATTAATGAATGCCTAAAATGGTTCGTCTTCCAATTTACACCCTAAACAAAAATTTTTCTTGAATTAGCCAGATGATTACCTCGCATAGTGCTGCATTACTTTGATCTGACAAGGCCTTCAGAAGATGGATTAAGCAATTCTATAAGTTTCTTCAAAATATATTTACCACTTATTAACAAGAAGTAAAATGAGAATGAGACCCTTTAATTGAACAAATATTAGGGACACGTGGATATATGAATTATTTATATGGAGCACTGGATCCATAACATTCCTTCTTTGGGTTATAAAAACAAAAGTAAGTCCAATGTTACTCCATTCATAAATATTTCATCATTAATAATATAAATGAGTATTATTTTTTCTTCTTTCATGATATTGGAAGTAGAACATCATACTACTAAATGAATAATCAATGAAAATCATAAACATTAGGATAAAATTCAGCATTGTGATTAAATTCACTAAAACCAATGATACTGATTTTATGCTACATACTAATTAGCGATAAATTATTAGTAAACTTGTGTAAATAAAAACACACTTATATGTCCAAAACAAGAATTTCTGATTTCATCATCGTGAAATACTTCTTTGTGTCTAATCACACACGATCAGGTTTGCATAAAACAACTTTATGTTTTCATTATAAAAATACAAAGTTATTGTTGTTCATTTTTTTCTGTCTCTAAATAAATTTAATCATACTATTTCATGAACTTTAGCCTTTATAAGAAGTAGATTGAAAGGTAATGAACCTGGGTGTGTGTCGTTTTGCTTTCAATAAAAGCCGTATCTCACCTATGTATATTGGCACAAAATTATTTTTAAAAGAAAAACATTATTTGTACAATATTTGTTTACCTATATCCAAGTGTATGTAGCTCTAATATTTCATTATTGAGTAAAAATCATCAAACAGGATGAAAATATGAACACGCAGGAAAAACACAAATCCGGCCATAGTGACAGATGTGTTAATTAAAACAAATCAATATAAAGCTCTCAGGCTTGACACATGCATGTATCTGATGTAAACAGACACTTGGGGTTAACTTGATCTAGATATCTGACTCCAAGGACACTTAGACTTTCCACAAGAAGACTATGTAGCTTTCAGCTTCAAAACGCTGTAACTGTACATATTAGGGGAAAACAACAAGAGACCATTTTTAGTTTTTTCCTCACGACTTAACATATGCAGTGAAGTTTTTTTGAATTTAGAGGCAATGTGGTAGCTTACTAGCTATCTGATTATACAACCAAATAATCTTGACACCATGAAGAAGTAAATATGTCATATTTTCAGTTTAGTTAGCTTGCCTTAGGTTCAGTGACTTTTACTACAGAGACCAATGGGGCCACTGAACGGCCATGACACCAGCCCCAAAAGGCTGGAAGATGCAAAGCAGGAGTGTAGAGGGTTGGTGCCTGTGGTGTAAACTTTATGCTACATCAGAGGGAGCCAGAAGATATATGTCTCTTCCTACTCCCTATTCACCTCACACTAGTTTACCCCGATTATTTGGAGATACAAGAGTTCCTTAAGCTTCTCTGATGACATTCAAAGAGAAAAGCAATGAGTTACTCTTATTATAAATATGTGTCTGTCTTATGAATATAGGGGAAGAAAAAAAAAAAAAGAGAGAGAGAAGCAAACCCAAGAGACTCTTAACTAGAGAGAACAAACAGAAGGTGGATGGAGGGGAAGTGGGGGCAGGGACGGGCTAAACAGATGATGGCCATTAAGGAGGGTGCTCATTGTCATGGGCACTGGGTGTTATACATCAGTAATGAATCACGAAATTCTACACCTGAAACCAATTTTACCATATATGTTAACTAACTAGAATCTAAATAATAACTTGAAAATAAAAAAATATAACAAATTCATTTAGTGGAAATAAGTCAATAAATCTATGTCTACTTTGAGCATCCTCTCGTATTTGAACCCCAGTTTTTTCTTTCATTTCAAAATTTTTATCACTCCTGTTTCTCCGGAAGTAATAATGCTAGCCTAGAATAGTATTCATCCAAAGATTTTTTGGCCATGGTTGAGAATCTGGGAACCTGGGCAAATGCATTTTCAAAATGGAAATACATATTAATTTTTAATGAAAAAGCCATTATATAGCTGTATGGTATAATGCATCTGAGAATAAAAAATTAACGAGAGAGGTTTCTGAACTTGAAAATAGCCAAAGATTTAAGAAGAGAGTAAGGAATTAGAGCTTAAAGGTTGAGATATTAAAAGGTTGTTGAATTCTAATATAGGTTTCAAGAGCCAAATGGTATGAGGTGGAGGAAGTTTTACAAGTTAGGGAAATGCATACACTCCTTTAGAAAAAAAAAAAAAAACAGTGCTAAATATTGCCTATGAGTGCTAAAGAACACAAAGTTAAGAAAGACACATAAAAACAAACCAAGTCAAATGTGATTCTTGAAATAAATTATATGGGCAGAAAGCACTTAGAAGCATAGCAGAATGAGCAGGGAACATTTTGGGGGAAGTCAGAAAAATCATGACCATAATGGAATGTACCAGAGATATGAAGAAAAATGAGAGGATTGCCTTAGTCAGTCCAGGCTACCTAACAAAATGCCATAGATTGGGTGGCTTGAAAAACAGAAATTCATTTCCTCACAGTTCTGGAGGCTAGAAGTGTGAGACCAGTGTGCCAGCTTGATCAGATTCTGATGAGAACCCTCTTCATGGTTTGCAGAAAAGTAACCTTCTTCTATGTCCTCAAAGGGAGGGAAACTCTCTGGTGTCTCTAATCCCACCTTGAGAGTCCTAGCCTTATGATTTCATCCAAACCTTATTACTTCCCAAAGGTAAATGTTATAAATAAGTCCAACAAAATATTTGCAATATATCTACAAAGAAAGAAAGGTATGTGACAGAGACTAAATAAGGCATTAATTAATAAAAGGTGATATCATGTCCAAGCTTTGTAAAGGTCAATTTTATGAATATGTCGATTTCCCCCCAATTTTTCTTGCATCCAATGCAATTCTAATCAATCACAGTAGTTTTATTTTTGTTTGTCTTTATATTGTGAAGCTGTATATATGAAAAGTTATGAATTGTTTGGGAAGTATCTATGAAAATACGATGGCTCAAAAGGTAATGAAGACAATCGTGAAAAAGAAGTACCAAGTTGGAAGATTGTCTTTACTATCTGTCAAATCCATTATAAAGTTACATTAATTAGCGTTATTACAACTGGGACACACAAGCAGACCGCTGGAATATTATAGAATCAATAAACAGATGCAGACATATATCATTGCAAGATTTTTTACACAAAGGTGATATTAAGGTATAGTCAGAGAGAGGTGTTTTTTTCAATTGATTGAATTGATTGAATTGGTCAAATTATGAAAGAACACATCCTGACTCATCTCCTTCCATATACAAAAATCAATTTCATACAGATAGTAAAACATATTCCTTACCTTGGTATAGACATAAAACCACTAAAAGTCAAAAAGATTGACAACCTAGACTTTCACCATTAAAAAATTTGTCATTCTAAAAAGACACCAAGACACCATTAAGAGAGTGAAAATGCAACCAACCAAACAGAATAAAATATTGCAACACATGTAGCTGACAAAAGAGTATACAGAGAGTATAAAGTTACTTCAGACATCAATTAACATAAGACCGACAATGAAATAAAAATGTTAAAGGGATCTCCAAAAAGAGGCTATCCTAGTGCCCAACATATGTACGTGAAAGGGTGATTTTTATCCAAGAAACGAAAAAGAAAACACACATCAGTAGACAACTACACATAGACTAGGATAAGTAACATTTTAAAAGGATGGCAATAGGAAGTTTAGCAAGGCTGTGGGACATCTGCAGTACTCATGGGCTAACAGAGTGGGTGAATTGGTACAATCGCATAGAGGAAAATTCTAGCTAAACCTACCTTAAGTATGTTCAAAACCTGTGATCCTGAACTCCCTTTTGTAGGTATATGCAGCTGGGAGAAATGTGAATTATATTTCTTGCAAAGGAGTTTTTAAGGATGGGATGCATCGTGTATTCTATTACTTACAACGTGAGATTATCTTTATCATCTTATCCATTACTTATAATATTTGATGACCTTTATCATGTAATCATTGTTCTATTTTTATTTGAAAGGTTTTATTAAAATGTCTATAGAATTTGTTAATTCAATATCTATTTAGTTAGTCCTTAAAAATATTCTATCCACATGGTACATTATGTATGCGATTAATTTTGCTGTACCTTTTTAAATTCCTGAAATAAACCTCGTTTTACTATGACACTTTGTTCTTTCTCTCTGTTGTTTAATTGTTTTTACTGTTATTTATTTAGGATCTTCATGACTATTGGTATAAGGAAAATTGGCCGACAATTTTTTTTTGTTTATTGTTGTTCACTTACTTTCTTTAACTTTGGGACTGAAACTATGTTTGCCACATGAAATGAATATAGAGACCGTTTTTATAAATTATGCAGTATTGATGAGGCAGTTTTGTTGCTCCTATGACCATGAAACCATACAATATAAGTGCTAAAAAGTAACATGCAGATAATCTACTAAAATCCTGTCAAGAAATGAGCATATTAATAACTATATCATTTAGTGATTTGGGTATTTTTCCCCTATATTAATACTTAACCTTACTTTCATTTCTGGAATCTTAAGTTCCTCAGATAGAGGGTGTGTGTTTTTCACACACACCATATAATTTGAAACAGTAATATTCATGTATTGAATTGAATTAAAAGGAATTTAAGTAAAAAACATTGCTTTCACCTCCACACATACACATATAAATATCTTCTCGGTTACACTATTTCTCTAATTCCTTAAGATGATTCATAATATGAAATGATTTGAGAATATTTGTGCATATTTACAAGGTAGCTTCCATATGCGGAGTCATAGGCCACTCAATCTCTGTCATACATCATCTGCAGATTTATCACTTTTTATTCAGTAGTATTAATTTGGACTTTTTGGCTATTCATCATGGGAAGATAAAAGCAAGCCATCCACTACCCCTAGTTACTGAGAAGGAAGAATCATGAAGGAAGCTCTGTGTACAGCCTCATTCAAAATATCATATTGAAACTACTCCCTTGACAGGTATACTTCATGATTAAAATAAAAGGTGACATATCCAGCCATTCAGCTGAAATCAAATATTTGAAAACTAATGACTCTCACTGACCTTGTCATTGTTCTCCTGTAGCCAGCTACATTTGATGGTA
The DNA here is from genome assembly GCF_023721935.1 of Panthera uncia. Taxonomy (NCBI): domain Eukaryota; kingdom Metazoa; phylum Chordata; class Mammalia; order Carnivora; family Felidae; genus Panthera; species Panthera uncia. The sequence continues at coordinate 20,269,800 of NC_064810.1, forward strand.
ATCAGTTTAAGCATAATTTATTATACATTATCAAACTTCAATCATTCTTAGAGGATTCATAAAATTCATTAAAACTCACTAAAGTTTCCAGGAAGTGCTGGATTAAAATACTAAGTGTAGTGATAGAAATATATTTCTTATAATGCTAAAGTAATTTGTATGGTTTTCTAAGTCAGTACTGTGTTCATATGTTTATTTGATTCAATGTCCTCTCCAAATGTTAACTTGTCTAACAAACATAAATTATCATAATATTTTGAAAAAATACTGTATTCCCCTTATTGTAAATTGGCACCAATAATTAGTATGAAACATAAAATGATTGCTTTTGGTAACTTTAAACTATCACTGGATTTGTTTTTAATTCCATTTAAAAAAACAAAATCCACCTAACATCAAATTAAGCCATACCTAAAATATATTCTTTTGTATTATAGGAATAAAAATTTAGCATATAAGTGTAGATTTATATAATTCTATGTAATTGGTGTGTATTTGTGTGTGTGTATGTGTGTGTATATATATGTATATATATGACCTCTGTGTTACCGTGATTGAAAATGTTCTTTTAAAAAAGATTAATGCCCCAAATAATTTGTGCTATTTGACTTTATTTTCAAATTGGTTAATTTACATTTTAAAAGAGGCTAATGAAAATAAGCTTTCAAATGTATCCAATTTGGGGCTAAATGGTAAAGATACTTCAATCGAGCTCAGAGCTTCTAATTGAGGTAATTCTATAATGAGGGGATATAGTGTCATTGAATACTTGCAACTGTGAATACTGTATAATTGGCAAATGAACAACCAACATTTCAGAACTAATACTTGAAAGCTTTTAAAGCAGATAGCTGATAACTTTATTGTTCAGGACCAGCAGGTGTTCTCACAAATTACCTTAATTAATTTGCTTTAAAGAAGTGCAACAGAACTTGGTGTTCAATATATCTATGATGCATGCAGTTCCTTTTATAAAAGTGAAGCAATGGTAATTTCCTCTTTTTGTTTTCTGGTACTTACTAGTTACCGTGTAATTATTATTTTTACTTATAAAAAAATATGTAAAATATATATTTTAATTCAAGGCACGTTTCCAAAATCTTACATAGCCTAAGCAATTAGAATTTAAATTTTAATTTTTTAATAAGAAAAGTGACACCTGTAAAGATGTTTTTGAGTAGTGTTTATTAGTGATTATTCACAGTTTGCTTTCTATGTGTAACCTAGGCCATTGTATATAGTTAAATTTATCCACTGTTTTATTGAAACATGGGAACATTAATCAAATGGCATTTTCCTTTTTATGTGTGACTGTTACATCATTTTACACAAATGTTCTAATGCTTATTTCTACTTTGAAGAACATATATATTAGAGGCAAAGTGCGAAATCCTAACAAGATCTCTAAAATCACTTAAGCTTTTTCATATGTATTGTATATATTGTTGTCAAGTTTGTAAATGTCATGTGAAAGCTACATCAATTTTTTTCTTGTCAAAAGAACTTTCAGTTCATCCCAGGATGGACTCTGATGCTAAGATTTTATGTGAATTTAAGCTACCATACTCTATTTATTTTAGTTCCAGTAATTATAATAAACAACTATTATTAACCCATACCTATTTATGTTTAATCATCAGAATTCAAATATCTCCTAATTTTAAGAAAACGGATTTTTCTCTTTGTCAATTTTTCAACAAAATTGTTTTAACAAAATGTTTAACAATAACATTTAACAAAAATGCTACCATAACATATATTTTATACAGTATGCAATCTGCCATAAGGATGTTTTATCGTTTGATTTAATGTTTATTTTAGTGTTCAATTTTCTAAATTCAAAGGAAAATTGTTTATTTTCGCCTCCAAAACGCCATCAAATGCCTTACTTGACATAAACTTCGCTTCAATCCTTCATCTACAGTAGAGTCACCTCAAGTGAGATGATTTTGAGGTAGGAAAATTCAAGGCAGGTAAAAAAATTGTAAAATATATGTACGTGATTTATTACAAGAACAAAATTAAGATATTACACAAGACATACAGATTCACTATATTTCCCCAAACTTTAAAACTTACAGTTAAAATGAAAACACACCCTAAATAGTGGACTGACGTGTGCCATATAGGTTTGATGAGGTTTGAAATTGGCAAATAGAAGTTAATCTTTATGCTAGAAATTGAATTGTAGACATGAATTATTGCATATTACTCTTTTATTTTATTCAAATGTAGCCATTTTTTTCTGTTAAGATAACATTTTATTACAAAAATACATTACTTATTAGGAAAAAAGAAACACATAATTTAGAAGATAATGTAAGATTTCAAAGACACTTACCAATGTTTTTAATTTTCTAAATGTTCCATATCAAAAATGAATTCTAAGAATCTTTTAGTCTATGTTGAATATATTAAATTGATTTTTGATTTGCAGTCATGTTTGTATAAAGCAATACATTTGTTGTAAGGTTGTTTATTGTCTACCCTGAAATTAAACTGTTTATACCTGTAGCCACATTAGCATCTGCATGAGGTCACTCCAAAAAAAAAAAAAAAAAATACCATCCGATTTTAGTGTTACTATTAGCAAGTGATATAACCAAAGAAGTTAAAGAGAAGTGTAAGAATTCACTTTTATTTATCTTTTTTAATTTACATGTTACTTATTAAAAAATGAGTATGAAAACGATATGCATGCTATATAAATTTAGAAGCTCTTAACTGACATCAATTCAAAATGAGGAGTTATTAATAAGAAAAAGAAGAGCCTTTTTTTTTTTTTAATTTTTTTTTTCAACGTTTTTTAATTTATTTTTGGGACAGAGAGAGACATAGCATGAACGGGGGAGGGGCAGAGAGAGAGGGAGACACAGAATCGGAAACAGGCTCCAGGCTCCGAGCCATCAGCCCAGAGCCTGACGCGGGGCTCGAGGACCGTGAGATCTTGACCTGGCTGAAGTCGGACGCTTAACCGACTGCGCCACCCAGGCGCCCCAAGAAGAGCCTTTTAAAAACCATTTTAAGAGTTCCAGAACCTAACATTAAGAAAAATAAAAAATAAAAAGACTTTGCCTTCCTTCTTAAATCAAAACTGTGTAAAAACAAAGACAGAGGGATAGATGACAAACTACATTTGAAAGAAACAAAGAGAAAACTCCAGGCTGATCGAAATCTGTTTCAAGTGCATAAGTCAAGTGCCACGCATGGCAGCAGGTGCAGTGGAGGAAACACACGGTGCGGGGTAGGGGGGAAGGAGGAACTTTCATGTTGTGTCTTCCTGAGAGGAGCTAATGGAAACCAACTTGTCCATTGGAGGATCCTTTTCAAGGCTGTCTCTATCGAAAGATCCAAAGAAAAAAATCTTATCACAGAGTTGCTTACTACCTAATTAAACTTCTGTGTCACAAGGAGGTCTATGAGTCTTCTCTGTCCTGAGCTTTATTCCTTCCTGTCCACCTAAACTCATGAGAAGGAATAAAAATTATGGTCTAGGCTTTAGGCCCTCCAATGGCACATTTCACCATTAAAGTGAAGGGTATCCCCAGGGTAATGTAAAACAAATAACTAGATATCTTAGGAGCATAATGGGTGGAGATGAAGGAAAAAACACCAAACCATATTCTTTGGGAAGCAGATGAATTGGAACAGATAGACCATTTTATTTAAATTCATATAATAAGGGGCGCCTGGGTGGCTCAGTCGGTTAAGCATCCGACTTCGGCTCAAGTCATGATCTCACGGCCCCTGAGTTCAAGTCCCGTGTCGGGCTCTGTGCTGACAGCTCGGAGCCTGGAGCCTGTTTCGGATTCTGTGTCTCCCTCTCTCTCTGCCCCTCCCCTGTTCATGCTCTGCCTCTCTCTGTCTCAAAAATAAATAAACGTTAACAAAATTAAAAAAAAGAAATTCATATAAAAATATCATTAAAGATATAAAAATGGATTTTGGTATGTAACACAAGATTTTATTTTATTTTATTTTATTTTAACATTTATTTATTTTTGAGACAGAGAGAGACAGAGCATGAACGGGGGACGGTCAGAGAGAGGGAGACACAGAATCTGAAACAGGCTCCAGGCTCTGAGCTGTCAGCACAGAGCCCAATGCGGGGCTCGAACCCACGGACTGCAAGATCATGACCTGAGCTGAAGTAGGCCGCTTAACCGACTGAGCCACCCCGGTGCCCCATAATCCAAGATTTTAAATATTAGCATATAATATTCCTAAAGAGATGGATAAACGTTTTGGTTAAAGAAATAATAGAATAGAAATAGGCCAATATGAGGGGGAAAAAGAGAGAAAATATTTGAAATAATAATAGAAATACATGATTACATTAAATGACTGATTCATCGCCAAAGACAAAATATGAGACTTATAAAATATTTTGTCCTTTTCTTTCTTTCTTTCTTTCTTTCTTTCTTTCTTTCTTTCTTTCTTTCTCTTTCTTTCTGTCTTCCTTTCCCTCTTTATCTCTCTCTCTCTCTTTCTCTCTCTCTCTTTCTTTCTCTCTTTCTTTCTTGTTGTAGCCATCCTAATAGATATGAGGGAGTATCTTATTGTGGCATTAATTTACATCTCCTTAATGATTAGTGAGATTGAGTATCTTTCCATGTGGCCAGAAAAATCTTCAGGCATGTTCATAAAGCAAAAGTGTGAAATCGCTTTTTGCAATAGCAACCTATCAGATGGAATCTTTGCTCCCATCATTGTGCACTGAATATGTAAAACAAGGTGGATGTGCATTATGGTTAATCATAGCACGTAGTAGCTGTGTACACACAAAACATAGATTTTTGACAGAGTACTAAGAGTAGTAAAATACAAAATTATAACTATAGCATAAGGCCATTCATGAAAATTAAAATATATAAATACTTAAATGAAAATACATGTGAGTAAGAGTATTATACCAAATGCATTTGATTATTTGTTAAGGAAAATGAGGATGAGATCGGTGAATTAAATACAATAAAAACAGCAAAGAAAAAGAAAGGGAGGAAGGGATAGAGAAAGGGAGAGATGCGAAAGAAAAGGAATAAAAGAATCATGGAAGCAAGGACTGAAGAAAGAAAGGTAGAAAAGAAGAGGTGAAAAACAGGTAAAATCTCTGGATAAATGCATTTGAAAGCCCGATGATAATTTATTGTTATTATATTGCATTCTATGACAAAAACCTTCATCTACTAAGAGAATAAGTTTATGTCAGTACTGTGTAAGAACAAAACAATATTAAGTGAAGTATTCCTTTGGTGAAAAATGTAAAATGTGACTTGAGGACCTTTTACTGAGGCATCCATTCAATAGAGAATATTTACAGTCAAAAATTGCGAAGCATACATAGAATATTAAGTTACACACTTGCTCATTTGTCTTCTCTGCTTTGCAGTCATTACTGATACATACCAGCGAGCAAACACTGTTTATCAGTGACATAGTTTAAACAACAAGAGTTTACACACACTGCGACAAGTAGAGAAGGGATGCCTACACAGAGGAATTGTATGAATAAATACAGGTGTAGGCAATCGAGGGAGTCCAGAATAATGAAAATCCACTCTCTGCCTTCTTTCCAGCTAAGCTGTCCTCCCGTGGCTCACGATGTGCCTCTTTTGGAGGCAGGCGGGAGGGTATCCCTCCACCCAACTCCTCTTCCTCGGTCTCCCTTCACACACCATACACATGACACCACCTGTCTACATGGGGGAACTTCCATCCGTTCCGGTGAACGCAGACTATTGCTCTCAATTGCTTCTGTCAAGAAGACAATTACAAGTGGTGATTTGGTGTTTAGACTTACCGATGATCAGTCAACCTAACTCATCCACAAAACCTGTTTGGGCTATTTCAAAAATCTCTTCGGTTTACGTTAATTCTCTTTGAAGGGGACAATGTTTAATATGACTGATGCAACATTTGTAAGAATTGCCTTTGGCGAGCAATGATTTAACGCCATCAATAACTTTTTTCTCAAAGAGAACTGGGAAAATTACAACAGGAAGTGAAATTAGCAACTTCACTAATAGCAAGCAAAGCTGCCCAGCCAGAAGCTGGCAGTATTAAGAAAGGCTGATTTATACGTGAATATGGTTTTATTCTGAAGATGAGTAGTAAAACATTCCTAATATGCCCTGAAAGGTGCAACATGAGCAGTGCTATAGTAGTAGCTCAGGCAAATGACGGTGATGCTTATTTCCAGTCATTTCCTTTTAGATGACTTCTCCTTCCAGGCAGATCCTGAGGCATAGTTTTAACCATAGCCCTCACGTATCTTCAAATACATGTTATTTGAAGACGGCAATTTTTCTGTGAATTCAGTCAATGTAGACAACTAACTGAGCTAATTCCCTTACTTCTCCACTTTACTAGACCTTCATAAACTTACCCTTACCCGCATCAATATGCCAATAGCTTAGTGACCTGGGCTTGAGGCATTAATGAAGCTAGGAACATTTTGAAACTTACATGATGATTGGATGGGATTTTGGTGAAATCATCACCATGGGCAAATGCAGGGAAATCAACGTGGTAAACCAACCAACCAATCAATCACATAAACAAACAAATGATGAGAATCAAAGATTTTAAAAAAATGGTGGGGTGCCTTGCATGGCTCTGTCTATTAAGGGTCAAAACTTGATTTTAGTTCAGGTCATGATCTGATGGTTATGAGATCAAGTGCCATGTGGGGCTCTGCACTGGGCCTGGAGCCTGCTTAAGATTCTTTCTCTCTTTCTTTCTCTCTCTTTTCCCCTTTGCCCCTCCCCTGCTCATGCTCTCTCTCTCCTCTATCTCTCTCAAAATAAATAATTAAAAAGGAAGAAAGAAAGAAAGAAAGAAAGAAAGAAAGAAAGAAAGAAGAAAAAAAGAGAGGGAAGGGGAGAGGGAGGGAGGGAGGAGAGAAGAAAAAAGGTAGGAAGGAAATAAATATTTGGGTGATGGGAAAAGGCCTGTGGCGTGGGCTAGGCGAGGCTATATTAAAATAGTACTACACATTTTAACATTTAAAAATGATTCGCATAACCCAGGCTTTCACATATACTTACTACGTAGAAACTTACAAAAGATGCAAAATATGCAAGACACGATTTAAGCCCAAAGCTGCAAACAACCCATATATCCCTAAGTAGCACAATAAATCAACAAATTTTGGTTTATTAGTATAGTCAATTTACTCATCAATAAAAAGCGGATTAAATTACTAATACATGCAACATAATGGATAAATCTCAAATGCATCATGAGTAAAAAAAAAAAAGTCTAACACAGGAAAAATGCACCCATGATCTCATCTATATGAACACCAAATGTTGTCAAAATGAGTTTATGATGAGAGCTTGTTTCCAGTTGAAGAACTAGCTGATTGGGTCATGAGGTAACTGTTTTGGGTTGTAACATGGGTTTCTGCAACTGCCAAAGTTAATCAAGTTGAAGATTTAAGGTCTGGGGCGCCTGGGTGGCTCAGTCGGTTAAGCGGCCAACTTCGGCTCAAGTCATGATCTCGCGGTCCGTGAGTTCAAGCCCCGCGTCGGGCTCTGTGCTGACAGCTCAGAGCCTAGAGCCTGTTTCAGATTCTGTGTCTCCCTCTCTCTGACCCTCCCCTGTTCATGCTTTGTCTCTCTCTGTCTCAAAAATAAAATAAATAAACGTTAAAAAACAAAAAATTAAAAAAAAAAAAAGATTTAAGGTCTATGTATTTTATCCCATGAAAATTGTACCTCAATAAAAATAATTTATTTCATGAGTTACATATGAATTTACCTAACTTTAATGTAATTTTTAAAGTCTAAATAAAAATTCATGGGCCACTGATTTTATATATTACTGTTGCTTTATAAATGCATCATAAATGTATTGTTTTAGTTAACAATGATAGTAGGAGGTGAGATCTGTCTCCAAAGAATGTGTATTTCATGCTGATGCTTATGTTTACATATTGGAAATTGTTGTTCCTATTGTTGACATTCCAAGGTAAATATTTTCACTGATGTGGCTGTTGGCTTAGCCATGCAGAACCAGCACATTTGCATGTATTATTCAAATGAGATTTTGAAACATTTCTGGCTCCTGTTTTTCATATAAAATTGGCATTTTACAGTAATTATGCAAATACAGTTTTCTAATGAGAGTTCTTCTTTTTGTTTATTCTTTAAGGAATTTTATGATCAATTCCAACTCAGGCTAATCCTTTTAATTGAGAAAAAAACTGGATGCATTACTTCCTAGAATGTTTGAACATGTACAGAATTAACTTCTATATTGCAATTGTGTTTAGTTTAACCTCTGTGAGTTAATTTTTTCCCACAATGTGTTTAATTAAACACTGTTTACACTTTTTATCCTAGTTCTAAATCACATACACACAAATTAAAATTATCTACTTACTAAATGACAAAACATGTTCAGTCATATTACTTTGCCAGTTCATATTATTGTGAATAATAGAATCTGTAATTACTAGTCTCAACACAGAATATTCTACCATGCAAAGGTAGTATAGGCAATTTATCAAAATCCTTTTGAAAATCACATGGCATTACTGTGTTCAGCAATATGAGACAATTGTTATTCTGGGAAAAAATCTCATATTAAAAATTGGGATATTACAGAAAAAAATAAAACCAATGTAACCTAAAGCATGCTCTACAACTCTTTCAAAAATTTAGTTATAAAAAACCTTGTGTTTCAAGATAACAAAGTTTGAGGTTTTTAGGGATATTAGAACTGAGGCTAGCCAAGATATATACGAAAAAAATATTTCAAACACATAGGAAGAGTGGTGGGAGAACAAAAGAACAGTTAGAAAAAAAGAAAAGAAAAGAAAACAAAACAAAATAAATTCCAGGAAATTCAGACATTTGAATTTTAATTAAAATAAAAATTACTAAAGAGCCAAGAAATTTTTTTTTAATCTGAGAATAAAATAAAATGGTGCCAAAAACACCCGGTAAATTTCAACATACAGTGAATGGAAAATCTCTTTATGACGATTGTAATTGGAGTTAAGTGCTCAGTTGGATGTGTTAAACAGTAATCTGAAAAAAAATCCTTTAGGAAGAGAATGAATTTATTTAAAATGTTCTGAATTCCAAGTGCTATTTGGGTGGAGTCTTGGTATGTTAATTTCCTTCTTATTTTATTCATTTAAGTATGAGAATTAATATTTTTTAGTGTAGTATTTCTCATGTTTTATGGTACCTATGCATAATTAAAATCAATCATAAAACTTTCTGGCCAGGAGAGAGAATAAACAGTGGAATCATAAACACTTGATGTATCTGGCAGAAGAAATCAAAGGAGAGAACAGGAGCATAGAAATGTCATGTTGGATTTTGGAAGTGGAATCACCAGCTCCTGCCCCTGCATTTGTGTGGACAAAGAAAAGAGCCCAATGTCTCTATATTTTTTAAATATTTTATAAAATATTCATTTATTTTTGAAAGAGAGAGAGGCAGAGTGTGAGTGGGGGAGGGGCAGAGAGGGAGACACAGAATCCACAGCAGGCTCTGACCTGTCAGCACAGAGCCCCACATGGGGCTTGAATTCACAAACCATGAGATCATGACCTAAGCTGAAGTCAATTGCTTAATCAACTGAACCACCCAGGCACCCCAGGGCCCTGATGTCTCTAAATGAAACCACTATCTTGCTGCTTAACTTGCCCTCCACTCTCTCCCTCTCTCCAACCCTCATCTTTTCTCTGTTGCCATTCACTGCCATTTTCTTCCATCTCTCTCCTACCTCCATCCTCAGACAAAAAGAGTGAAGTCATAAGTTGCCATTTACTACCATGCTTTTTCCTTCCCCATTCTTCTTCCACCCTCAGGGAAAAGAGTGAGATCATAAAGAAAATACCCTGAAGAAATCAATAGTATCACCATTTGCAATATAACATGGCTGTGGTTACAAGAGAGAAAGATAATGTAGTGTTTCCCCTTCTCAGGTGAAATGAATACTAGATGGTGAAAGAGTAGATGCTTCCAGCAAAACACACAGAAATTCTGCTAAAGAAAGAATTGGAGAAATAAGGTGCTGAAGAATACTGTCAGCAAACACTATCGGACACTTTTTCAAGAAAAAACTTACAGAGAAATTTTAATATTTAATTTATATTCTGAAATGAAAAATTGTGTTAATAAGTTTGGATCATTTTTAAATAGAACAACAAAAGATTTCCCTTCATGCTTTTTGAATGAAACTGTTTTTAGGGTTTTTTTTATTATTAAAAATACATCATAAATTTCAATTATAATCAGAAGAAAAACAAAGATCAGGGCACCTGGGTGGCTCAGTTGGTTAAGCCTCTGACTTCAGCTCAGGTCATGATCTCACAGTCCTGAGTTCAACTCCCGCATCAAGCTCTCTGCTGTTGGTGCAAAGCCTGAGTCCAAGCCTCTCTCTCTGTCTCTCTGTGTTCCTTCCCCACTTGTTCCCTCTCTCTCTCAAAAATAAATAAACATTAAAAAAGAAGAAAAACAAAAAATAAAGCAAATAATAAATGGGAAGAATAGAATTCAAACTTGTTAGTCACCATACAGAAGTTGGAAGAATTAAACTTGTCACATAAAGTTATCATGGGGTTACTTTGTAAAAGGTCAACTTTATGCAGTTTACAAAAGACTTGTCTAAAATATAAAATCTGGTTAGAAATATTTTACTTATTTATTTGTTTGTTTGTTTATTTATTTATTTATTTATTTATTTAAAATTCCGGTTAGTTAAGATGCAGTGTAATCTTAGTTTCAGTTGTACAATTTAGTGATTCAACAGTTACATACTCCTGGTGCTCATCATGGTAAGTGCACTCCTTAATCCCCATCACCTATTTCATCCATCCCTCCCACTCACCTCCCCTCTGGTAACCATTAGTTTGTTCTCTATAGTTAAGAGTCTGTTTCTTGGTTATCTTCTCTTTCTCTCCCCCCATGATCATTTGCTTTGTTTCTTAAACATTAAAAATAAATTTACACCTGGCAAACACTAACACCAAGCAAAACCAAGCAAAATAGACATGAAGGCAGAATATATCATTAGATATACAGAGGCTATATACACTCTGAAGAACAATTTAATTCACCAACCAAAAATATAACAATACTAAACTTATCTGCACAAAAAACATAGCTCAGTGTTGCACAAAGCAAATAGCTAATAGAAGTGATGCAGAAGTTGACATTTTCGAAATCACTGGAGTAGTTTTAAGGACTTTCTCTCAGTAGTTCCTGGATTAAGTAGACAAAAATGTGAAGACATTCAGTGACAATTTGAATGGAAAAAAATAACATTTTTCTATCTAATATCAATACATGTATAGTTCTGGTACTATGAATTCCTAAGTGTCCTAAAATGAGTATGAATCTTTTACTAACCAATACCAAATTTTACAACAGAAAAAAAATATGTGCAAAACTTATAAGGAGAAAGCTTAAACACAGCACTTTTTTAAATATACAAAAATGTATACTAGATTCATGCATAGTTGTTCCACTAAACATAATTTTCTTCCAAAACAAACCACAGATTCATGCGATACTGACCATAATTGTAACAGGATTTTTCACTGGATCTTACAAAATTCATTATATTTTTCTTTTATACTGCAAACCATTTTGCCAAAAATAGTCAATTTTGAAATTAAAGAAAAATAAGAAAGGAAGAGAAAAAGGGAAGGGATGTGGAGGAGGAGGAATAGGAGGTAGAGAAGAGTAAAAGAAGAAGACGTAGAAGTGAAGGAAAGAGGAAAAAGAAGGAAGAGAAGGTACAGAAGGAGAAGAAGGGGGACAAAGAGGAGAAGAAAGAGAAGGAAAAGATAACAATATGTGCTCGAACCATGTTCAAAAACTGTTTGTAATAGCTAAAAACTGGAACCGACTCAAATGTCCAACAACAAGAGACTGAGACATGTATATGGGGAGGGTGAGGGTGCCGGAGCCTGCTTGGGATTTTCTCTCTCCCTCTCTCTCTGCCTCTCCCCTGCTTGCATGCTCTGTTACTCTCTCACACTAAATAAATAAATAAATAAATAAAATTGAAAAATTGAGCCTATCTAATAATTTTAATAGAATGTAGTATTACCTCAAGTTGTGAAAGAAAAATACATTCCCTAATATTTAAAGTAATCAAAAACTCATCACACACACACACATATGCACACACCACTCCTATGGATCAATTAGATAACAAAATATTTAAAGCTGTCACCAGAGGAAATATATATAAAAAAAACAATTAACAAAATAGGAAATAGGCTTATAAGTAAACATATGAAATGATGCAGAACAAAAGCCTACAATTTTTCAGGAAAAGGCAAAATAAAAGTACCGTTAGGTATAATTTCACAAACTTCAGATGGACAAAACATTTGATATCTGACAATATCAAAATAGCATAAAGTTAGAGAATAATAGAATATCTTGTTTAATTCTGGTATTAATATGCACAGAACCAGGGGTGCCTGGGTGGCTCAGTCCATTAAGTGTCCAACTTTGGTTCAGGTCATGATCTGGCAGTTTGTGAGTTTGAGCCCCGTGTGGGGCTCCATGCTGACAGTGTGGAGCCTGCTTGGGATTCTCTCTTCTGTTCTCTTTCTCTGCCCTTCCCACACTCCCTCTCTTTTTCTCTCTCACAAAGTAAATAAACTTAAAAAAAATATGCACAGAACCTAAAGTGCCTAAGAAATGCCTAAAACGTGATATAGCAATTTTACTACCAAATACACGCCCTCATGAAACTTACTCATACATACTCATGGAGACCTGTCCAAGATTATTAATAGATGTGATGCTTACGATAGCCATGGCATAGAAGCAACTTAAATGTCAAATAGCAAGATATTGAATATGTACATTTTGGAAGCATAAATGTAATGTATATAAGGGGCATTATTAAAAGTAGGGTAATAGAAATTATATAATATTAAGATATCACGGGTGACACTGTATTTTGTTCAGAGAGAGAGAGAAAAAGTGAAAGAGAGAGTTTAAATTAATTCATGAAAATAATAGGTAACAAATCTAGGATCATGATGGCCTCTAGAAGGAATTCCTTCAGGAAAGGAAGCATAGTTTTTTAATGTTTTATTTTTTAAGCTTGGTTGTGTTTGTTCTATTACTCATTGTAACTTTACTATGGTGGAAATAATTGAATAATTTTTTAGTTGACATTCACTGGTTACTGTTCTTGTCTGTATCCTATTTAATGTTTTCATTAAAAATATTTACATATTTTACACTACATAATTTTTCCACATATTACTTTTCATAAAAGTAATTTTACTAAATCAAACCAAATCAGAATGCTTATCATGGTTATATTACAGAAATGACAGAGGAATAAAAACTAACAGTTTCTTAAATATTTCCATCAATTGTCCTATAATAAAGTTGACAAATGTGACTCCTGGTAATTATATATTTTTTTAAATGCTTTAATTTTTTAAATATCCTACCACCTGTGAATTCATGCCATGGCTAAAAAGGGAGTGTTCTTTGTAATTCTGACTAAACTGTTAATGTTTGACTACAATATTGTGTTAAAATGGAATAATACAGAGACAAAAATGTTTACTTTGTTTTCTTACAAATATCCATTTTGATTCATGGATATGTCTGTTATCTATTCTTTCCACTCAACTGAACATCTGTTTTCCTAAGCCTCTTTTTTCTCTAATAAGGATTCTGAACTTGGAAAGCAATCTCAGAATGAAGCACCAACTGTTCTTAAGACAGTCAGGCCTATTTTGGATAACCTCTGGGACATGAGGGCATGTGAAGTTTTTTCCAGGCTGCAAACAGCAGACAAGTTGACAGACGTTGGTGTTGTTCCTTAGATTACTCCTAAAGATCACACACCCCAAAGATGCCAGTCTACATTTTCTCTAAAAGACTGGCAGTGAGACAAAATAAAATGAAGTGAGCATATTCGGGTCGTATATTCACTGCCTAGGATGTCTATAAGACAAAGATATGAACCACAGACCATTCTTTAAGGTAAAATATATCACGAACTGCTTTATATCTCATCATAAGGCAGTAATTTGGAATCATCTATTCAGTGAATATTAATTATTCATTAAATTCACGGAGATTGATAGGAATATCAAAAGAGAGAATGTGCACATCACTCTCTTAGTTACTATCTGTTTTAAGGTTCACTTCTTTACCTGTATCACTGGTAATTGTGATCACTGTATCACTGGTTAATTGATATTCTTTTAATGTAATTAAAGAACATTATTTGAAACAAAAGTTGTAATAAGGACTAACCCATTTTTCTAATATACAATGAGCGTTTGATAAAATTTAGATTAATTCTTTTAAAAAATGAATTCTGTGCATATTCATAGTCATAATTAAGGAAATTGTTACTAATATTACTCTTTGGGAAATATTGCAGACACACTTAAAACATTTTTTTTTAATGTTTATTCTTATGTTTGAGAGACAGAGAGAGACAGAGTGTAAGTGAGGCAGGGGCAGAGAGAGACGAATCCAAAGCAGGCTCCAGGCTCTGAGCTGTCGGCACAGAGCCCGACATGGGGCTGGAACTCACGAACCCTGAGATCATGACCTGGGCCGAAGTTGGACTTTTAACCTACTGAGTACCCAGGCTCCCCCAGATACATTTTAAAACCATAAATCAAAAAGTTCAGTTAATTAAGTCAGTGGTATGTTACAGGTAGCAACATGTTTTGTAGAAACTGTTTTTAAAGAAAGAGTTTTGTAGAATTAAATGGAAAATAATGGAAATCTGCCTGAGTGATATTTACAATTGTTTTGATGTTTAAATGTTTATCTTTTGGTGAGGACATACAATGCAGTGTTACACCTTAGTAGCATTTTACAACTTATAAAATCTCTCAAAGTATTTAAATCTCTTAACAGCCTTGACAGTTTATCTTTTTTTTTTTTTTTTTTTTTTTTTTGAGAGAGAGAGAGAGAGAGCTAGAGAGGGTGCAAGGAGAAAAGCAGGGCTCACCAGAAGCACGACTCAAACCCACAAGCCGTGAGATCATGACTTGAGCTGAAATCCGATGGTTAACGACTGAGCCACCCAGGCACCCCAGCTCCTGGGAGTTTACAGGGTGAATGTAAACCTTCTTCTAGTAATGAGAAAAATATGGTATGTGGGGTGGTGAGTGAAGGAAAAATACAAGAAACTAAAAATATCTTCTGACCCTGCACCATATTTATGAGATTACAATTTCCCATCTTCCCTTAAACTTAATAATGTGACAGAAGGCTCTTACCTCCTTCTAGAAGCTAACTTTTAGAAGCACATAAAAAAAGGAAGATTAATGTCAAGAATAGAATATTGAGACAGTTCCAAGAAAAAACGTGTTTTCTATCAGTTAATTCGACAAGGCAACCCATCATTGCCAGTAAAGTAAAAAGAATTCAGCTGCACTGTGGGCTATAACACACAAGTAATTATTTTTATTTTTGATACTTTATCTCATTATGTTTTGTTGTTAAAATACTTATATTTATATGAAATATCAATCATTACTAAATGTTGAAAGAATAAATTAAATAGAAAACAGGAAATATAATCGTATATTGGCAGTGATATCTGTATTATTAATGATTAGAAATGATCATTTCTTTTTTATGAGAATTTTTTCCTCTTTATATTTTATTGACAATAGATTTAGGTTTCAAGTTTGTCTTCAGTATTGGGATTTTATCACATTTAACTTTTAGAATGTTGATGGATTCTATCTAGTTTATAAGAAACAAATTTGGAATTTTTTCAATGTCCTTACTTTATGACTATTAAAATCAGCATTCTTTAAACATCAAGAAACCAATATTCCTAACATGTTACTTATACCTTGACAAATAATTTATTAATTTAACACATTAATATGTGTAAACACTCATTATAAGTTCATCTATTCAGATTTAAATACTTCAATAAATTTAAAAATCTAATGTATCAGGTTCTAAGAACCTTAAAACCTTAAGAAGCAGATAAACACAAAAATCATCATTACAGACATGATTACGTGACATTAAACCTGATTAAAAGTCCTCTCCACCGGATTCAAGTCTGTTTCTATATTGTCTTTAGGCTCCTCCTTGGAGTGAATAGAGACTCTGAATCCTTTCCTATTTATATCTTGCCAGCCATCCCTACTCAAGTTGGCAGACATTTTATCAGGTTCTATCTTTATAGCTTTGCATGGTTGCAGTGCCCTTTCATGCTCAAAGGAAAACAAAACAAAACATCATTTCAGGCCAGCCAAGCAAAGGCTTCAGGATGTGGGCTGTTGATCAAATGATCCTTAGGAAAGAAGACTTTGTTTATTTTATAAGTTTATCCAATCCTACAGGCAGGATCCATTTTTTTTAGAATTATTTTTTTTTTCCAATCCCATACTAAAAGAAATTTGAAATTCCTGTCTTTCACAGAATTTTAGTTTCTTGAAACATCCACTGTCAAATTTAGGTAATATTTAAATTTGTATAACTGACATTACCTAACTTATCTTGTCATTAGTATTGATTAACCTAATCTGTTACATAGTTAAACACATGCATGCATGTTTGTCTATAAATATTTGATTCAGGTTATTCATATTTATATAACATTTACATATCCAAATATGCATTATAGTATACTATAGATAATACATACATTCTATATCAGGAGTTGGCAATACACATTCATTTGCATAGTGTTTGTGATGGCTTTTCTGCCAAATTGGCTGGTTGAATTGAGTAATGGTGACAGACCATATGGTCTGCAGTGTCTAATATTTACTTTCTTTAACTTTACAGAAAAAGTTTGCTGACTCCAGTTCTAAATTATACAGTTATATAATATTAATATATATAATACATAAAACACATGTTTGCTCTATTACCTATCTATCATCTATCTACCTATATTTTTTGTAATATATTGGGAAATGAAATACCATATTTTCTCAATCATGCCATGATATTGCATTACTACAGCACTTCTTAATAGAAAGGGAAAGTGTACTTAGGTAAGCAAGCAAATGACTCAGGTTTGTAGGTACGGGAATGAAACTCAAAGATCATTAAGCCATTTTATTCAAAGCACAACTCAGAAAAAACTTAATTGTGAAAAAATACAATTAATTATGAAAAAATAATGTGTCCAGCATACTTAACTATTCTTGGGTCACTGATTTATGTGCTCCTTTATTTTATATAGACTTGGGTTAATAATTTTAAAAATAATACTGCCACAAAACTCCACTTGCTACTACAAACAGAAAAAAAGAAGAATTAGTTGGGGAGTATAACTAAAAACTTGCAATCAAACGAGACTGTTCACAAGAAATGGCACAAAACACCAGCCTTTTAATTGTTAAAATTACCAACAGAAATTACATTTATATTTGTGGATGCAGGCAGCAAGTTTTATGGAACATCAGATTGTGTGTATACACATAAACAAAGGATTTAGAGGATGCTGCTGACTGTGATACTTGAACAAACTGATAAGAATGGGCTTCTTTATTTAGAACTAGGTAGCTTTTTCTTTTCAGTCTTTGCTCTTTGGTTTTTGAGAATTTCTAAGAAAATTAGCTTGCCTGAAATGAATGTTGAGAGTAGCCCTGTAATTGTGCTGATATCATGGGTCTAACATAACCTTAGGGACTTTTGCTGGAATAATATTTTATTCCAAATTTGGTATAGCTTCTGCAACAATTTTGTGGTCCTTCACTGGGCTCCACTCCAAACACCCTGGCCCATCTTCTTCTGGGTCAATCACTGCAAAATTGACCATCAGCATTTATCAGCAGATCACAGTGACTGTACTCCGCTGTGAGTTATAGCAGAGTGGATGTTCCCTTTCAGAAAAAAAGCACAGAGAATAATAGTATGATATACAATTCAAATCAATTAACCTTACAAAACCACTATCCATCGAGAAGAACTCTGGTGAAGACTAAGGACTTAAAAGATTCATCAAGAGACTAAGATTTATTTCCTACTAAGTTTGTAGTGCCTACATCTGTGAACTTAGTTTCCTGAACCTTACTTTAAAATAGTTTAAAGAGGGGCGCCTGGGTGGCTCAGTCGGTTAAGCGTCCAACTTCGGCTCAGGTCACGATCTCACGGTCCGTGAGTTCCAGCCCCGCGTTGGGCTCTGTGCTGACAGCTCAGAGCCTGGAGCCTGTTTCAGATTCTGTGTCTCCCTCTCTCTCTGCCCCTCCCCGGTTCATGCTCTGTCTCTCTCTGTCTCAAAAATAAATAAACGTTAAAAGTTTTTTTTTTAATAAAATAGTTTAAAGAGTAGATGTTGACATGTAACCCAGAGCTTTGGAATTTTGCCATGTTAGTCATCTAGAATATTATTCAAGTTGTTAAGGTTCCCTCAGATAGGTTTTAGAAATAGCTACAGATCTTACACATAATTTGCTGACTTCTAATGGAAGTTTACATGCAATAAAATAATGTAAAGAACTATTGGATTTCCCTGCAGGAGCACTGAAAGATTATGGATGGACGATCTACAAAAAGACAAAGATTACTGCCAATGGCTGTTATTCCAACAGAAATAGTCCTGGCTGTGCTTGCAAATAACAAGATTTTCTTTCTTCATTTTATCTTAGCCAGAGTCTTACGTCTTAAACCCTAACAGCACTGTTTTCTTCTTTGGTTCTCACCAAACTTTCCTGGGCTTCTTTCTTTCCTGCTTAATTCCCTGTGAGAAGCACAGGCTGTCTTGTATTCGATCTTTCACCTTATCTAATCAAGAAAACTTCTTCACATCCAACATTGGTGATTCAAGTTTCCATTGACCCTTGAACAACATGGGTTTTAACTGCATGGGTCTACTTATACGCAGATTTTTCTCTAGACGTACAGTGTGGTACTTTAAATGTATTTTCTCATCCTTATTTTTCTGATAACATTTTTTCTCTAACTTATTTTAGTGTAAGAATACAGTATATAATGCATACACCAAATATGTGTTAACTACTGTTTATTTTATTGGTATGACTTCTAGTCAACAGTAAGCTATCAGTAGCTAAGTTTTTGAGGAGTCAAAAGTTATACTTGGATTTCAAATGTGTAAAGGATTGGCGCCCCTAACCATGTTGTTTTAGGGTCAACTGTATTGATTTTTACTTATCTCCAGAACAAATGTTTATGTAGCTTAACGTGGATTGTGGCCATTGTGTAGGAAAATAGCCAAATATTCTCCAGATAACCTGGAAGTCAGGAATGGTATAAGCATCTATACTTCTAACAGTCTACTTGGGCTTTATGTGAACTAGGACTTTTTTGGAAGTTTAGAACTTCCAAAGGGAAAAAAAATAGAAACAAAATAAATTCTTTCTATAATTCCCAGTAATGATTTTGTGTATTTTATAATATGAATTAAGTTGCCAGTATAAAATTTACTTTGGAAGACTTTGCAAGAAATGAATTAATGGTGGGTATGAAAAATTTGCTTAAATATGGAGAAAGTTTACTATGAAGACTTGACTTCATATTTCAGGTATGGGTAATCATATAAATCACCGAACACAGAACAGAAATCAACACCTGAGAAAGGTCACATGATGCACCATGGAGCCATAGAGTGATTAATTCTGATTGGCATGTGAATGTTTTCAGAAAGGCTGATATTTTCAAGTTTAACTCTACACTCAAAGAACAGTCTAATTCAACATTAAATTGTAAAACTACATTTCCTGCTTAAGAAATCAATTCGCTAAATGATTATTAAAAAGTGGAGAAGAATGGAATAAATACCAAACTGATTGCTAATATCAATTGCATCAGTTGTAACCATCCATATAGGTAACCGCTTCTATGCACGGACAGAATAGGCTATGCAGAGAGCTTCTAGTAAACCTTAGAAATGTTCTCTGCCCATTCTTATATCTTCTAATTCTCATAAATATCATATAGGATAGTTCTTATGAACTCTTTTTCATATGAAGAGACTAAGTCTGCCAGACACTAATTAAATTCCTTAAAATTTAAGCACCTCTATGAGTGAGAGAGCTGGAGTTTAAATCTAGGTTTTTTGAATTTAAAGCTGTTGATTGTTCTGTTGCATAATTTGAATGATTAAATATACCAGAGCCATTTCTGTGTCCTGGGAAATGCAGACATGTGAAAGTCCCTGTGAATTAAATATAAGAATAAAAGTAAAGGCAAACTGCAAAGGAAGGAATGTTGTCACCTAAATCTTAAGCACCAAGTAAAAATTTTATTGGCAAACAAGATAATTGGGATGAATATAGTGGTCGAAAGCAAACAGCATACATCTCAGGTATATCAAGAACATCTGATTAAAGATAGGGTACAGATCCATAAAAGGTCAGAAAATAAGAACATTGCTGCCAGGAGCTGGCTTGAGAATCGAAGTGGGAGTAACTGATCAGAAATGAAAGGATAGGGGCTCCTGGGCAGCTTAGTTGGTTCAACTTCTGACTCCGGATATTGGTTCAGGTCGTGATCTTGTGGTTTGTAGGATTGAGCCCCGCATTGGGCTCCATGTTGACAGCAAGGAGCCTGCTTGGTATTCTCTCTATCTCTGCCTCTCCCCTGCACATGGTCTCTATCTCTCAAAATAAACAAACTTAAAAAAAATGAAAGTATAATAGGAAAGAGTCCATCACAAAAACCAAAGGAGAAACAATCTTCAAGGGGAAGATGAGGGTGAATAAGTGTCAAACACTGCAAAGGGACTGAACCGATGGGAACATGGGGAGCGGCTGTCATAGTTTAGTACATAGAAAGTGGTAGATTATCTTTCAGAAGTGATACTGTAGTCAGCGTGACATTTTGGGAGTTAATGAGTGACTATATGATAAGAAAGAGCAATTAAGACAGAATCATCAATATAGATGCAACTCGTAAACAATTTTTCCTGAACTTTTAAATTTTTTAATGTTTATTTTTTTTGACAGACAGAGAGTGAGAGAGAGTAAGGGAGGGGCAGAGAGAGAGGGAGAAGGAGAATCTGAAACAGGCTTCAGGTTCTAAGATGTCATCTAAGATGCCTGGCTCAGGGCTCAACTCACAAATCACAAGATCATGACCTGAGCCAAAATTGGATGCTTAGCAACTGAACCACCCAGGCACCCCATTTTTTCCCAAACTTTTAAATGAAATGTTTTATGACCTTTATATCACTGCATACAAAATAGCTGCCAAAATACTGAATTTTCTTAAATAATCTTAGTGTGTGAGATTTGAATGCTATATTATACTATTGACCTTTGGGATTATTTTTTATTATATTTTTATTTTATTTTTATTATATTTTTTATTTTTATTATATTATATAATACATATATTAAATTATATAATATTTTTATTGTATTCCTTATGGTACCCACTACTTCTATAAAATTAAAGGTTTTCTTTTAACCCTAATATATATATATATATGTAACCTTAATATATATATTATATATATTAATATATTATTATATATTATATATTATATGTTATTATATTATATTATATATAATATATATAATATCGTTTAACTAAAATATGTTAACAACATGTTCTCACAAAATTGTTGGGGCCATCCTATGAGTGGGTCTCCTTGGACTTCTTCTTTTAATGTTTACTTATTTATTTGAGAGAGAGAGAGAGAGAGAGAGAGGGAGAGAAAGGGGCAGAGAGAGAGTCCCAAGCAGGCTCTCTACTGTTAGCGCAGGGCCCAACACAGGGCTTGAACTCACGAACTGTGAGATCATGACCTGAGCCAAAATCAAGAGTCAGTCACTTAACCGACCAAGCTACCAAGGTGCCCCATCTCCTTGGACTTTTTAATTCAGACTTGTCTACACCTGAACTTATAGCAAATTCATCGGTTGTATTTCAGGTTTTCCTACCATGGCACTGGTTCCTGTGGCATTCTTTTCCTCGGTAAGCCATGACTGCCTTTCTTCATGTGTTTATGGGGACAGCTGTTTTCTCCTCTCTCACAGACAAGGAGATGCCAATTGTTCAGTCTTTTCACCTTCTTACTTGTTGTTAGAAACATAGACAGCTTCCAAGCCCCTTGCATGCTTGATTTGTTTTTCAGGTGTCAGAAGATCTATTTTGGTCATAGTACACATATTTTTTAAATGTGATTGTATATTAATTTGGGGTTTACTATACTATGGCTCTTTGGGTATTTCTTGTACTTTATAACATGACAAAATATCTTAAATCTTTCCTGTCCAGCGCTTGTGATTTTCTTTCTCCAAACAATGGGTTCTTGCTTATCATAAACTTCACTAGGTAGCACCCTCAACAATTATTTATCCACTTAAGTTGAGTAGATTCAGATCACATTATAATATATTAAAATGTAGACTAAGTAAGGACAGAGTTCGTTCTTGAGATCACTATGTTGTTAATACTTAATACAGGATCTGTCACATATTAGGTACACTAAATATTTGTTCACTAGCCAAAGATTAGATAGCTTATCTTTTATTATCCTGACAATTTCCCTTTGTGACAGAATTAGAATTTGAATATGTGTTAATCCTATGTTTAAAATGCAACTTTATGTGTAGAATATACTGACGTGGTATTTAAATAAGTATCCTCATTTAAAATACCTATTTCTCTTCTCAGCGAAGCAAAATGCCATGAAATATGTATCCAACAAAGCTGGAAACCCTTCCTTTTCTGCTCACTTCTTACATTCTTCACCCCGATGTGGCACATTCACAGCTGATCTTGTAGCTTTGGAGGTTTGCCAAGGGTCTTGCTACTTGTGGGATTCTCAAGATACTCAAGGTCCCTCCATGAGTTGCAGTGTTTGGGTTGAAGCTGAGGGCTGTGACTCACAAACAGCTGGCATCTGGACTAATTATGATAAACCTGGTTCTTGCTGATCTTAGACTCAAACTTTGGTGAATAAATTACTCTGTCTCCATGTATCCAAAGAAGGGGACAGGCAAATCTGAAAATAGGTTTCATCAAGGGGAAATTACAATAGGTGCAGATGGAGACACAAAAGCTGGAGGGGTCAGCGAAAGGAAGCATGAGTTCTTGCATGGGAATGGGACATGGAGTGGAGAGGAGAGGAAGAAGAAAATGGACCAGAATATTCCTTAAGACAAACATGACACAATTAAGGAGTCACCTATATTTGTGTTGTCTCTGGAATGCAGTTGTTCATGCTAGTCCTAGAAACTATCGGAGAAAACAAAACAAAACAAAGCAAAAGAAACAAACGAAAAAACAACTTATGGTCACACCATGATGATACGGAAGGATCATAAAGGAAGAGTGAGACGGCAACACATACCATCTGGAGCTGGTCTGTCCTTTCCTATTCAGCCTATGCAGATGTATGTTTTCCTATTCAACACAGTAAGTCCAGGAAACAAACTGGGGTTGTGGGCTTGAGTGCCGTACAAGTGGTTGACCCATTTATTGGATACATAGAAAGTCATAACTATCAAGTGCCCATTATAGCAAACCTAAAAGGACACGAATGATAACATTGACCAAATATTTTTGAAATGTTTATTAGAGAATAAATATTTTCATCCATTTGTTCCCTGTCATTTTCATCCATCTGTTTGCTACAATGTGCAGAAAATTCCACACGCTTGAGGGAAAAAGAAAAAAAAAAAAAGTCTTCTGTTTTCTTTCCCTGAGAAGTATCTCACGTGTAGTATGCAGTCTCTAAGAATGTCCCAGTGGTCCTACTTCCTGGTATTCCTGAGATAATCCCCTTTTCTTGAGTATAGGTTTCTGTGTCAGATTCTTTATTACACCAGATCCCCTCACATGTTATAAGCACTTGAAATATAAAGCACGTACGTTTCCAGAAGTGAATATGACTTTACTTTTCATTTAATTCTAAGATATTGCAGTAGGAAAAAGTACTTAACCCTTCTCTCAATGGTAGCCTAGCTCATTTCGTACCAAAATTCTTCCTGGGAAAAACCATACGTAATGGGAAAAATGAGAAAAAAAAAATGAGCAAGTTGGAAAGCAAGAGAGAAGCAAAAAGATAACAAGGATTTGCCGGGTCTAAGGTCCAGATGTATTGATGATATCCTCCTCCAGATAGAACAGGAACATAGTAGGGGCACCTGGGTGGCTCAGTCGGTTGAGCCTCCGACTTTGGCTCAGGTCGTGATCTCGCAGCCCGTGGGTTCGAGCCCCCATCAGGCTCTGTGCTGACAGCTCAGAGCCTGGAGCCTGTTTTGGATTCTGTGTTTCCCTCTCTCTCTGACCCTCCCCTGTTCATGCTCTGTCTGTCTCTATCTCAAAAATAAATAAACGTTAAAAAAAGAAAATTAAAAAAAATAAAAAAGAACAGGAACATAGTCCAAGTCCACCAACAATAATCCCAGGTCACCTTGAACCTTTAAAGACTAAAGTGGAATTGCAAAATCACAGAGTATACACATTTTTATTTTAGCGGATTATGCCAGTTGGTACTCCCACCAGTGATGTGAAAGAGTTTCTATTATTCCATATTTTCAACAACATTTGATGTGATCTGTCCTTTTAAAATTCTTACTAGTGTGGTGTGGATTAGTATCTCATTGTGGGTATAGCTTTATTTATCTTCTAAATCATGATGTTCAGCACCTTTTACAAATATCTATAAGCCAGTTAGTGCTTTCTTGTTTTCCATTTAATAATTGTATCCACTGTTAAATGGGTTTATAACCTTTCCTTATTAATGTGTAGCCATACTTTATGTATTCTGTATACAAACATTTTTCTCAGTTTTACCAACTGAGAATATTTCTCCACTTCTGTGTGGGTTGTCTTTTCACTTTTAACGTAATCGTTTGATAAAAAATTTTATTCTAAATGTTAATGAAATCCACTTATCTATCTTTTTTTAGGTTGGGTTACCTATTTATTTATTTAGAGAATGAGCAGGGGAGGAGAGGTGATAGAGGGGCACAAAGGATCTGAAACAGGCTCTGTGCTGACAGCAGAGAGCCTGATGCAAGGCTCGAACTCATGAACCCTGAGATCATTACCTTAGCTGAAGTTGGACACTTAATCAATTGAGCCACCCAGGTGCCCCTATTTATCTCTTGTTTTAGGACATTTTGCCTTGTTTAAAATATTCTATTAACAGTCAAGGTGATATCATCTTGTGGTTTCTTCAAGCAGGTTGACTTTGTCCTTGTCCTCCTCCTTCTCTTCCTCCCCCTTCTCCCCCTCCTCCTCATCCTCCTCCTTTTCTTCTTCTTCTTCTTCTTCTTCTTCTTCTTCTTCTCCTCCTCCTTCTTTTTCTCCTTCTCCTCCTTCTCCTTCTCCTTCTCCTTCTCCTTCTCCTTCTCCTTCTCCTTCTCCTTCTTCTCCATCTTCTTCTCCTTCTTCTCCTTGGCTTTCATATTCAGGTCTATGATCCATCTCAAATTAATCACTGAGTGTGTAGTGAAGTAAGTCTTATGGTTTATTTATGCATTTTTCAGGGTAAATATCTAATTAGCCCAGCATTATTTATTGGAAATAAATCATTACCCACTGAATTGAAGTAGGGACTCTCCTCTGTTACCGATCAGAGGATTGCTTGTGATCAGGTACGTTGCTGCTTATTTACCAGGAGACTTTCAGATTAACACCTTATTTTTACAGAAGAGGTAGGATGGATGTGAGTCCAATAACTGCGATTGCAACTGTCATATTCTGTGACTTCACTGTTGTGACAGGCACAATGGTCTTCATGGTGTGCAATGCGGCTGGATAGCTCTAGGAATTTTTCCTGGAATTGCTTGAGACCTCAAACTGATTTCACGCAGCTCAGTAAATTAATTTATATTCAAAATAACAAGAGTGAGTCTTGATATCTATAATTAAACATCCTTTCTAATACATAACCTTACACAAATTCTTTGATAATTTCTTTTAGTTTTTGTTCCCTGGGTTAGGAAGAAAGAGGTGTGAATTTCTCTTTTACTGAGTTTCATAATTGAAGTTTTGGATTTTTCATAATGTTCCTAATCTAAGGACGACAATTTTCTACGTAGATTTAAATGGCACCTACTTGGATTTTGCATATTTTGTATACATTTTATCTGATTTGTACCTGTGTATCTGAAGTTAAGACAATGATGATAGAGAATAGTATGGCAAGGATGGTTTACATGTGTTGCCAAGAATCTGGCAATGAAGTATAGTTTATAAAGTACACACACAGCCTCTTTCAAATTCTTAAGTTAAAAGTAAACTTGATTTATACTAGTCTTTCTTTCAAACTATTATTTGCACAGACGTTTGACTGAACTTTGTAACATTGTTGAAACATATTGTGACATTAACTTCAATTCCATTCTAAACATTTTTTCACCTCTTGAACACAACATTTAAGAAAATTATCTGACATTTAAACTGGCTTTCGGAATATCTTCTAGAAATGTCTTCACGATGTCTCTCATTATTATAAATATATAAGTAATGGGGCCAAGAAATAACGAGCTCACCTTTATCTCTGAGGCATTTCATTACTACCCTGATAAGTTTGAAAGCTACAACTGCAGTCAGCACACCAGCATGCCCTTTAACTGCTGATGATTTTAAATATAAGAAAAGTAAAAAATCGAAAAGACAAATAAGGTGAAGACTTCAAAATTATGTGTTTCACTCTGGCCTTCACTAAAGAATTTTTGGCACCTATTATGGGCTACTCATTAACTAAGTAGTCCAACTAGAAGAAAATTTTTATTTCTTGCTCCAAAATAAATTTCATCTTATTCATGCTATATACAGAATACGAAGAGTCATGAAAATAAAGACAATTGCATTTAACAAAGAACCCTGTAAAATATTATATACCTGTAATAAAAGCATGCTCAAAGTCAACCCAGACAAGGGTCACTTGTCTTGTTTTGCGATCAAGAGCTTGGATATAAAACAGCAGTATCTGGGGCGCCTGGGTGGCGCAGTCGGTTAAGCGTCCCACTTCAGCCAGGTCACGATCTCGCGGTCCGTGAGTTCGAGCCCCGCGTCAGGCTCTGGGCTGATGGCTCGGAGCCTGGAGCCTGTTTCCGATTCTGTGTCTCCCTCTCTCTCTGCCCCTCCCCCGTTCATGCTCTGTCTCTCTCTGTCCCAAAAATAAATAAAAAAAAAAAAACGTTGAAAAAAAAATTAAAAAAAAAAATAAATAAAATAAAACTGCAGTATCTGAACTGTGGTCCATGAAACCACAGTATTCACATCACCTGCAAATTCCTAGGTCCAACCCCCGATGCACTCCATTAAACCTTTGAGAGTTTGGGCTCAACAATCTATGTTTGAAAAAACCTTCGAGTAATTCTGATATGTGCTAAGGTTTGAAAACTGCTGGCATATAATATTATTTTAATGGAAATAATGTCTGTGTTAAAATATCAAGACAGTCTGGAATCAATATACAAATCACAATGAGTTTAAGGAATTATGAATAGTTGAGGCTTCAGGACAGTACAAGGGGACAAAGTTATAAGAAATGATGTTGAGCATTTGGTCACAGGCTTCATCTTGAAGCGTCTTTAGGCTATGGTAAGAAGCTTTGATTTTTATGGTACAGGCCTATGGCTTTCCCAATTCTGAATGCAAACCACATTGAGAAACATGTCTGAATGTCTACATAGCAGAGATTAATGTGTATGTGCATACTCACAAAAATATTCTTATCCTTATTTCCTCTTCTCTTGTTGTTTAATGTATTATTTTCTATTTTATTTAAAACATTGTTGGTTCAGACCCATTAAACTGATTTTATAATCCACTAATGGGCTATAATGTGCAATGTAGAAAATACTAGTATATGACTGAGAACAAAGGAAAGATTTAAAGCATGGTAGAAATGTGATCACACTTGCCTTTTAGGAGGATTCACATAGCAGCAATTTGGAATGCAGATGGAATTAGAACAGAACCATGCAGATGTATAATTAAAACACACATAATCACTGTAAAGATGACAGGGGTTGAAACCAAACGAGAAGCAGTGAGAATGGGTAAAATAGAGAAATATTTGAGATCGAGAAATGGTGAGATGTGGCAGCCAACTGAATCTAAGAGTTGAGAGAGAAGAGGGGATCAAGGTTGGACCTTGCTTTCTGATTCATGTGACTGAGTGCACGATAGGGACATTACCTGGTCAGTTTAAGAGGAGAGTTTAAGAGGTTATTTGTGAGGTGGTGGGACAAGTGAAAACAATGATTTTAAATAGACCACAACATTATGACATCACGCAACCACTGGGAACATTCTGGTTAAAAATATATACATGATAGCATCAAACATATCTAAATGCAGATAACTTGACAGTAAGTCATTTACATTATTATTTGAGTGAGTGGTTAGTTTTCCTAGAATATGGGGATGAATGCAGATGTATTTTTATTCCATGTTATATCCCAAAAGGATTTAAGGCACTGGCAACAGGCTCTGAGACAATCATAGCCCTCAGACTAAGAGTGTGGGGGTTGGGAAGGTAAGTCAAGTTCTTTTTAGAGTCATTTACAATTGCTCTGTTGGAAGAGTTTTCAGCCACGTCATATGTTGTTGGCCTGTTTTGGAGTAAAATGGCTAATGAAAAAGGAGATAGGATGGCAAAAATAGTCAAGTTTTCTGTTTTCAGTGGAAACTTTTTAGATACCCTGAAACATCAAAAAAACATCTCTCCACACCATTTCAGATATTACCTGGAGCATAAGCTCTTTTCAACACAAAATATCTATTTTACAATAACAGTTCATAGCAATTCACAGTCCATCATAAGCTGTCTTAGAAATGTTTTCCCGAAATGCAACATCTGAAAGATAATCTCTAAAACAAACGAAGGCTCAGAAAAAGGAGAAACAAAGAACAGTAAAAGAGAACACACACTCAACCACTGATAATTTTGTTACTAAGCCCAATTTTTCTACCCAATATTCTACTATGAATATGTTAAAATGAACTCAAAGTTGTATTTCTACTTTTAGTTTACCTTTATCATTACAGACTGTTGGAGGAGGTAATCAGCAGTCAGACGCCCCATAGCTTCTTCCCTATCCTTGGAATGTACATTTCACCCACCAATTCCCACAAAAGGAGTCAGTTTCAAAAACACAATCTTGAGAATAATATGCTGTTGACATCGTCTGGACTGAATGTGAGACCGAACTCGATTAAGGCCTCTATATAAACTTTTAGGATTCTGGGAGTTGGGTGCAGAGATCTACTCATCTTGTGGCCTCCCAAGGCAAACCTGGCAGGTAAGTTCTCTTACTTCTTGACTGTCACCAGACCAATCTGGAGTGGTCTGCCTTTTTCTTCCATCTCTCCCTGCCTTCTGTGTACAGGGGCCTGTTTCAGATCTTACCCAGTAAGGTCCCTAGGTTGTGAACCAACACAAAATTATATCTGAAAATAAATTTTATGACTTTTAAAGCCAATTATAATAGGCGCTGGCCTTGCCTTGTAAATCAATCTAATTAGCAATATTTTGAACAATCTGCACCTCATAAGCACTCAAAGGTACACATATAGTCTGAGATAGCGTTCTATTAATTCTTTCTACTTTAAATTGAAACAAACAAGAAAAAATAAATCTGCATTCATTGCTATGGAAAAAAATAAATCCACTCATTGGTTAAATAGATCAGGACCAAGAGCTATTAATGTGAAGACTTAGAATCCTTAGCAAGGTTGAAAATTTACTCTATTAAGTTCCCTCCTTCTCTTTCCTTCATTTCCTTCCCTCTTTCACCCATCTCCCCCTCTCCCTCTCGCCCTGCTTCTTCAAAGAACAAATTATCTACTAAGAAGCTACACTACATTTCAGAGGCTTAGTTGCTATTTTTAATATCAAGAAGTGTAGAAATCTCTTAATACTAAGATGTAGTATTGGGAGCTAGGGAACCTAAATGTTAGGATTCAATCAATATTCTTTCTATTAACATATTTCTCAAGTTTTAGGAATTTTAATTCAACCATTTTAAAACATCAGATAGGTTCATCTTATTGCTTACATTAAGGCAAATCTGTGTATCTGCTTTAAGTCACAGTGAAATATATGAAAATTAGGAAATAATTACCTGATATCAGTACCATTTGGATTAATTCTCCATATTATAAAACAATTCCTCATTTTTGGTATTTTGATGTGAGACAGACTTATACTTTTTGGATTTTACTACGTTATTGTTGATAAGCAGCAAACAATATTTCTTTTAAGTTAATATCTTTTTAGTCATACTGTAACTTTCTTAAATATTAATTGTAGACCTAATTGTTCATGTCATGGAATCCATTATAATTATGAACTATACAACTCTCACTTGGTAAGAAGATTAACGGTCTCCAAATATGTCCATGTCCTAATCCCCCAGATTTGTGGATGTTTCCTTATATGGCAAAAGAGACTTTGCAAAGGTAAGTTAAGGATCTTGAGATGGGAAGGGTATCACAGATTATCCAGATTGGTCCTATGTATCACAATGGTACTTAGAGGAGGGGTACAAAAAGAGTCAGCCGGGAAGAAGGGGATGCTATGACTGAATCCAAGGTTCGAGTGATGCCCTCTGATGATGGAAGGGACCACCAGCCAAACAATAGAGGCACCCACTAGAAGTTGAAACAATGGAAAGACAGATGCTCCCCTCAGAGCCTCCAGAAGGAAATAGTCATGCTGACACCTCGACTTGAGCCCAGTGACTTTGGACTTCTGACTTCTAGAACTGTAACAGCATAAGTTTATGTTGCTGTGAGTCACTAAATTAGTAAAAGTGTGTTATAACAGCAAAAGGAAAACAATACGTACCATAAGCACATTCTATCTAGGTTATTGATTTTTAAACTCATTTGATATTTACTTCTGACTTTATAGACCCTACATATTAAAGTTGATTTATTCCTATAACCAAGAAGTACCACACTCATAAATGAACACTCTAAAGGCTGAACATGTCACTTATTTTTATTTTTGCTTTTGCATTTATGTATGGTTTTAAGTTACCTTGTATGTCGAACCATAACTCAGACTGAAATGTACCTGAAGTCTGTTAGTAAGATGCTAAGCCTGGAAAACTGTCCTGATGTTTACTCATGACTTCTACCTGGTGAGCTGATACCTGGGGCCAAAGTCTTTGAACAGTTGAGAAGCACTTGGAGGATATATAAACCTCCTGAGAATAGTAGGTGGCTTCTAGGACTTCCATTACGTTCACACCGAAATGTTTATCTGAAGCAGTGGTGCCTTTTGAGTGAGTTAAAGGTGAGGGAGGTCGGATCTCTCACCCTCAGGTGCTACTTTTGTATGGAACATTGAATTATCTTTCACAACAGAATACCATAAAAATCTCACAGAGATTCTTTAGGTGGGTGTGTATTTTTTAGATAAGTAATAAATCAATACATCTAAGTTTGTATTTCTTCTGCACATTAGGTGATATATAAACCATTTTAATCTGTTCACTCCTTATAAGTATTGAATGCTATCTAAAATGAGCCTTCCTTTGTCCAACATGTTAGAAATAATTTTATTTATAGAGATTAATGAAATTGTTATCTGTGAGTGTAAGAATGCATTTGTACATAAATTCACATATAATTTTCATTACTTCTGAGTACAAACAGAAGGATGTATTGTGTGGGTGTGTTTGTGTGTGTGTGTACGTGCATGTAGGCTTTGCGTATGATGTTGAGTAAAGTGTTTGAAATCGAAGCTAGGACCTCATTAAAAAACCAAAACGAAACAAAACCTTCGCTTCATTTAAAAAAGGATAATATTTTCTTTATATCTTGAGCATATGAGAACTGTGGTACACTAACTATGTTTTAAGGAAATTCACTTTTTTAGGTATGCACATATTTTTATGGTAATTATGTGACATTCAATTACTCATTCTTTTATTGGTTCATTGATCTCTTGATACTTGTAAAATTAAATGATCTTGAATATCTCCAAAATATCCCATCATCATATTTGATTTTTTTTTTAAGTTTCAAGGTCAGGCAATCTAATACTTCAGGTTACCAAGCTACAATAAGTACTAAAAGAAGAGACCATGAGGAGAACTTTATTACTACAAAAGACAGATGTCTGAATCCACCTGGAAGCCAAATGAAGACGATTAATGAACCCAATGGTTGCCTTAGTTTTTTATCACAAGAAAGAAGACAAAGGAACCTCTGAGGGCTGAGGTGATTTAGCCACAGAAAACAACATTCAGGGCTGCGTGCAAAGGAGTCCGGGCAGTCCTTGAAGCCTGTTAGTTATATTTAAATGGCCACAATTAGACCACAATACTAAACGTCTGACTTGGATGCTATTTTTTTCAGCTTTATTGAGGCATAATTGCCGTGTAACACTGAGTAAGTTTAAGTTGTACAAAGTGATGATTTGATATACATATATATTGTGAAATGATTATCTTCATAAGGTTAGTTAACACATCCAACACCTCACATAGTTACATGTGTGATGAGAACTTTTAAGGTTTACTGTCTGGGCAACTTTCAAGTGCACCGTACAATATTGTTAAACTATAGCCACCATGAGGTTCATTACATTCCCAGAATTGGGTCGGTTTATAACTGAAAGTTTGTCCCCTTTGACTGTCTTCACCCATTTCCCCCACCCTGTCTCCCTTGCTGAAGGTGGCCGAGAAGCTCAGTGATTAGGGCTCAGACATCACTTCCTCTAGCATTTTCAGAGGGAAGATTTACAATAATCTTTTATTAATTTGGTAGTGGTGGAAAGAAAAAAGGGAGATGAAGAAAGCTGGATCAAAGATGAAAATTTAAGAGTGGAAGAAAAGGAAAGTATTGGCTAAACTTTAAAATCTTTTCACTGACGATATTGTTTTCCGGTCGCCTATGAGAATTACAGATGCTTTCTAAGTTGTCAATGAACACAGATTATTTTAATTGTTTTTAAAAATATACATGTCGGGGCGCCTGGGTGGCTCAGTCGGGTAAGCGTCCGACTTCAGCCCAGGTCATGATCTCGCAGTCCGTGAGTTCGAGCCCCATGTCGGGCTCTGGGCTGACAGCTCAGAGCCTGGAGCCTGTTTCGGATTCTGTATCTCCCTCACTCTCTGCCCCTCCCCCGTTCATGCTTTGTTTCTCTCTGTCTCAAAAATAAATAAATGTTAAAATAAATAAATAAATAAATAAATAAATAAATAAATAAAATGTACATGTCACCTTCCTTCTCATGGGCACCACTAAACTCATCAATTTTTATGTTTCTTCTTTGGCCATCAGAAACTAGGAGTTACTTCGGCTCTACAACTTATAGTTAATTAATTATGTTCAGCTTGTATGCTCATACAATCATAGTAAAACCATTTGTTTTCTTAGGCACTAATTATTTGCTGGATTGAAACACAGGTGAATTAACATAATTTTATTTGGACATCAGAGGTAAATTTTGTTATTTTTCATTAGAAATGTGAGACAGTGATTCAATAGTTTCTGCTGGATATTTTCAATACCTTTTACATAATTTACCTCTTGCTAAAAAAATAATGTTTATTTTGAAGGAGAGTGAGAAAAAGCATGAGCAAGGGAGGGGCAGAGAGAGAGGGAGACACAGAATCTGAAGCAGGCTCCAGGCTCCAGGCTCCAAGCTGTCAGCACAGAGCCCCACACAGGGCTCGAACTCACAAACCGTGAGATCATGACCTGAGCTGAAGTTGGACACTAACTTAACCGACTGAGCCACCCAGGTGCCCCTAAAAAATTTTTTTTAACGTTTATTTATTTTTGAGACACAGAGCAAGACAGACCATGAGTGGGAGAGGGGCAGTGAGAAAGGGAGACACAGAATCTTAAGCAGGCTCCAGACTCCGAGCTGTCTGCACAGAGCCTGACTTGGGGATCTAACCTGTGAACCGTGAGATCGTGACCTGAACCAAAGTTGGATGCTCAACCTACCGAGCTACCCGGGTGTCCCATAATTTACCTCTTTCTATTTTCCATCCATGGTCTTCTGAACATCTACAGATATGTCTATACTGGAATAATCTTTTTTGGCTTTTCAGAGAGATCTATTTCTTTTGATCAGTATTAATTCACTCTTCTCAATAGAATATGAAATACAGAAATAAGGAAGAGATAAGAATGAGAAAAATTTAGAGAGACACCTATACATGTAAGATGCTATCTAGTCTTACTTAACTAAATCTTGGATAAATGAACTTTGCTGACTCCCTTAGGCTAGTTGAAGACTTTTCTGGCTTGAGATTTTTTAATCTTCAGCTTCAGGGTTGTTGGTTCAGTTTAGTAGTCATTTCTGGGATTAACTTGATTTTATTTTATTTTTATTTTTTTTTAATTTTTTTTAACGTTTATTTATTTTTGAGACAGGGAGAGACAGAGCATGAACAGGGGAGGGTCAAAGAGAAGGAGACACAGAATCTGAAGCAGGCTCTAGGCTCTGAGCTGTCAGCACAGAGCTCGACACAGGGCTAGAACCCACGGACTGCAAGATTATGACCTGAGCCGAAGTCGGCCGCCCAACCGACTGAGCCACCCAGGCGCCCCAACTTGATTTTATTTTAAAAGATACTAAGGTGTTACTTCTAGCTCTGCAATTAAGAATCATAGATGGCAGAGAGGTCTTTCCTGTGACATGATGTTCATTCCTCATTAGACCACAATTTCTAGTTAGTGCCTGTTTTGTTTTGTTTTGTTTTGTTTTTGCAGCTCTGATCACATGCCTTTCATCTCTTTGAGTTGACACTATCTAGCTACTATGCTACTGTTCCTTTCTTCTCCTTACTCTCAAACTTCTTTGGAAAAATTTTCTTTTCTGGATATGAGTGGCTGAGGTACTAACCGTAACTTCATTTCATGCTTGATATTTTTCTTTCTTTGAAACTGATATATACCACTTTCTCTCATTAAATGCTTATTGACAATTCCTACCTGCTTAGGTTTTCAAAAAAGTGTGTTATCTTTGGAAACAGCTTATAAAACAAAAGTTTTTTTTTTTTTCTTTAATCAGTTGAAGTGATTTTGGACAAATATAAAAAAAATAAATACAATTTCAGGGTATTGTTCAAAGATCCCATACAAAGGGCATGTTTAAACCCACTCAGTGCTTCAAAATGGTGTTCATGGATACCACAACCTCGTGTACATGCTCAATGCTTGTTGTTAATTAATAGCATAATGGCTTTATGCAGATGCTAAAACACAAAAAAAAATATTGGTGAAGAGTTGAATTTTTTACATAATATATCTTTAAATATTTTTTCATACAATAAGCATAATTTTTAAATGTTTATTTATTTAATTTTTAGAGAGGGACAGTGTCAGCAGGATAGGGGCAGAAAGAGAGAGAGGGAGACACAGAATCCAAAGCAGGGTCCCAGCTCTGAGCCATCAGCACAGAGCCCAACTCAGGGCTTGAACCCACCAACTGTGAGATCACGACCTGAGCCGAAGTCGGACACTTAATTGACTGAGTCACCCAGTCACCCCAAATAAGTATAAATGAATTAACTCTTTAGTTATGTTCAAAATGGCTTTCCAGAAATGGAATTTATTAATTATTATCAATATTAATTTTTAATTAGAGAGATGCAGATTTAAGGCCTTGAATTTAGTGTCTTCACATTATATATGAGTGTTCAGTACTTACTTTAAATGCTTCTCTTTTTCTGAAGTCCTTGTTTTATAATGTGAACTTTAAATGCCGTCAAATTCAAAAGGACAGAAGACCTATTATCTATAATGATACACATTTTATCTTTGTGAGAACATTTAAAACAAAACAAAAAAAAATCACTCATCCTTTGAATAAACTCAAATTTGCTCCCTACAGTGTTTTCCCTACATTAAGAATTAGTCATTACTGAGAAGTTTAATGCATAACAATTGCTTTCTATCACCTATTTTATGAAAGAAAAATT
This sequence comes from Panthera uncia, assembly GCF_023721935.1. Lineage (NCBI taxonomy): Eukaryota > Metazoa > Chordata > Mammalia > Carnivora > Felidae > Panthera > Panthera uncia. The sequence continues at coordinate 20,305,627 of NC_064810.1, forward strand.
TATAATCCTTATTTTGTTTCCCCAGGCAAAGAACATTTAAACTTAAATAAGGATATTTGCACAGAATTTAAATGCAGATAAAGAGACTGAAATCAACCAATTTAGAAAATTATGAGGCCAAAGCACAATTTATTAAACCCTTGTGCAGTTTATAAATTGAACTCAAATATTTCTTTAGGTATAGAATCAGATGAAGCATGAGAAGTCTTACTTTTTGTTATACCTTATTTGTCATTATATTTCTCTCTATTCTTGATGTTCCTTCCCCAAAAGTCTATGAAATAGGTTGGTGCTCTCCAAGGCAATGAATACCAAGGATCATGATGTAAACCCAAAGATATCGGGGAATGCTTGGTTTGTAAAAATAATTCAGAAGCACAAGGAAAGTCACAGTACAAACAATAGATTTTTAACATATCTTCCCATATTAAAACACACTCGTATATAAACACATACATACCAGAAAGGACATTGTTTGAAACTATATTAAGGAAAAAAAAATAGAACTTGAATTTTTAGACCAGCCTAGTTTGTACTCAACTCATCAATAAATAATGATTTGCTATATATTCTTAATCCCTTCCCATAGATTTTATAAGTTAGTCTGATATATGTTTATTCTAAAGAAAAGATTTCATTTGGAAGGTATTTAAAATAATATAATGACCGTCTTATCACTTGTTATAAGCCACCAATAAACTATACATTTTTCTCACTTAGTAAGTTATTTGTTTAAATAATAAAGCTTATAGTTTCCATGAATTTAAAGGTGTGGCTACAATTGATTAAATGGATAGCATCAGTGATCTACGTAATACTATGTTATCAGAGTTGTAAGTGAAGATTATGTTTTCCTCATTTGTAATAATAATAAATATTTAACATATTCTTTGCTCTGGCTGTTATGAAGTTCCAGAACCCAATTTGATGCTTAGTATCTGTATTACATACTCTTAAGAGCAGCATATTGTTCATGTATTCCCTTTATTGGAGCTCCTTTTTAGTCTTATTTTTTTATCACTTAAAATTTACTCTTTTATTTTTAAGTTTGCTTATGTTTGAGAGAGAGACAGAGAGAGCAGGAGAGGGGCAGGGAGAGAGGGAGAATCCCAAGCTGTCTCAGTGCAGAGTGTGATGCGGGGCTCAAACTCACCAATCGTGAGACGGTGACCTGAGCTGAAACCAAGAGTTGGGCGCTTAATGCACTGAACCACCCAGAAATCCCTAAATTTACTTTTGAAAATGAAACACATCTAATAAATTATATATATTAAATGCAACACTAGTAATACACAAAATGTTTTTGCCTATCAATTTCTGTTGAACATTCCCAGTAGTGGAATGAAAACTTCTTTCTAACTACTTCTACTTATATATATTCTTATTATATAGGTAATGCATCTGAATTACTATATACATTTTGAGGAGTATATACTGGCTATCATAAACTATCGCTTCAAACACTTGACTCTAAGAAATAGTTACCCAGATAATTGGCTAAAAATGCATATTTGTGGGGCCAAATCCACATGCTTTAGATATTAAGATAGATAGTTGTTACCAAAATATGAATATGTAAGAGCTTATCTTTTTTTTTTTTTCTAGAGGGGTCTCAGGATCTAAGTTTTGGATATTTTAGATTAAAATACACATAAAGCCTCTGAGGTATAAACCGACATCTGTATATACAGGTCTGGACTTCAGGATCTATTAGATACTATTCAGTAGATTTCGATGAATAGGGTGACCATATAATTTATTTTCCTCTTTGATTCATTTTAGAAATTGAAAGGAGACACTGTTATTAGTCAAGCCAGGATGACAGGCTTAAGCTGTGACTACTTGGGGTACATAAACTAGATAAATGTTTTCCTAATATAAAATGGGCTATCTTTCCATGAGACTTGTCTTAGATATCCATTTCCCAGGATGCCACATTGCCCATCTCAGGTGAGGAAATCATTTACATTTCCAGCTTCACTTTATATCCAAACTTTTTTTCAAAAGTCCAGAGCTCAAATCCTCTGAGATTCCAAGTTATTAGTTCTGAGATGGGCCACAAACATTAATAAATTAAGAAGTGTTCCTGAATTCTGATGCTGTTGTTTCACTGAATACACTTTGGGCAATGCTATCCTAGAGTTCAGAGTCAAACCATCTCCCTAATGAGATATTTGTTCATTAGAATGAGTTTGGGAATTTATTTACTTCTCCAATGCTGCCACACCCCTTGCTACTATAAAGCCTTATAAGGCCTTATAAGGCTACTATACTAGGACATAATATATAAATAAAAAGCAAACCAACAAGCAAAGAAACAAACAAACAGAACCCCAGAACATTGTGATTCATTACACCAGAAATCTGAGGTATTTTGCTGTATGTTTTAGATTGATACTTTAGTTTTTCTGAAACACGGATGATGATAACTTCAATTTGGTTAAACTTGGTATTTACTGTCCTAAATAAAAATTTGAATAGTAATATAATAATTACCTGTTTCATAAAGTTCATACTGCCCTTTTGTCTACACATTGAATTCAGGCTTACTCATTTAATCTACATAGTTTATTAAGAACATGTCACTTCTATAGATTAATGATTCACTTACCAAAGTGTCTGGAACCAAAGTTAACTGATTTTTATAATCCTGAGATAAAGTTAAATTACATTTATGTTTTCTTATATTTATTCTGAGGACATGGTGGTTAATAATTCTAAGAAGCCTGGGGAAATGAAGCAAAAAGAACTTTCAATGGTATCTAATTAGAGTTCCATTTTGGAAAAGAGAACTCAGTGGGGGCTGGATTTTGAGTCCCCATCCTACGGGTCCCCATGAACTCTCCAGGTACTTGCTTAACCCTCTAACTTAATAAACAAAAGAAGGAGCATTTTAATAAATCACCTCTGGCAATAACCGCCTTGCCATATAGTGTTTTTTTTTTTAAATTATATGAATTTTGGATAGATACAGTGTAATTTTCTTTATTCTATAGTGTGAGATCTACAGCGCTTTAAAATCTATTGGGTCTTTCAACAATATATCACATAATTAAAATTAAAAAGTTTTAGGTTCAAAAAGGAAATAGTTTTTATTTTATATTATAAAGTCATTATATTATTCTCAAAGTGTTAGGCAATATAATATAAATGAAACAGCAAAGCAGTCAGCAAAAATTCACTACCCAGAGGGAACCAAGGCTTGATACTGGGAAACATTCTTGCAAATAGTTCTCATTGCCCTCTGGAAGAAAATACTAGAATTAACAATTTTAGCCATTTAAAAAATCAACATCACTTAATTTCAGGGTTGGATTAACACTTACGCTCACGTATGTGTATGTTAGGTGATCATATATTTTAGATGTGAAGGAGCTTACCTAACGGAAAAATGGAAGAGTCACAATTAGTAGGGCATGAGATTCTCTCATGTTTTATATACTTATTATTTTTAGAAACTACAATTCATAGCAGTTTTTGTGCTATGAAATAATACATATGTTTTCATTCCATTTAAAAAAAGAACACTTCAATAGTAGACTAAGCTATTATGTAAAAAAAAAAAAAAAAAGAACAAGAAAAACAAAAACATGGAGAATGACACTTAAATTAATTTGTACCACACAGCTATTTAGTAGTTGTCTCTTGAAAAGAAATTGTAAACATTGGGAATTTGGTCAGTTACAAACACTCTCAAAGTCTCAACAACTAAATATGGAAAACAGTAATTTCTAATCTGATGCATGAAATGTATTAAATAAGCATTTGGGTAAGATTTACCCCCACCACCCCACCCAATTATCTATTTGACATTGGGAAAGATGTACATTTGCTAGTCTGTATTTAAAAACTTTGTAAAGCAGGTGGTTGTGATGGGGCTTGGGGGTGATAGTGGGGTTCAGAGCCGACGACACAAAAGAATTCTTGAAGACATCTTTGGTGCAAAAAGGTGGTTTTATTAAAGCACAGGGACAGGGCCCATGGGCAGAAAGAGTTGCACTGGGGTTGTGAAGGGTGACTGATTATATACCTTCAGGTTGGGAGGGGATTAGGGACAGCGTAAGTCTCTAAGGAATTTAGGAAGCAAGTTTTCCAGGACGTTGAGGGGCTAGCTGTTGTTAGGAAAACATCATGTATTACTGTTTAGTAAAACCTCAGTCATGAGACCCTTCGGATGTATATCAAGGAACCATAAGCCTGAGGTATGATTGGTGAGGTGAGGGGCGGCAGGTAGAGATAAAGGAAGTTTCCAAATAAGTTTTTATTTGTTTAAGGAGACTCACCAGGATCCTGGTAGGTCAGGATAATGTGAAGCCAAGATTCCCTTTTGTCCCTAGCAAAGTATCATCACTGAGACAGTTGAACTCCTAGAGGAAGGTGACTGTCAGTTTCAAAGACGTGTCAATGGACTGTGGGCAGTAAGAAAATTTAATTTTTCATTTGTCTTCGTTTCCCACATCACCATGGCAAGCACTTAAACCCCCTTACATCTTGAGGAGGATTATATTAGAGCTCCAGAAAAGAGTCTATAGGTTTCTAGAGATTAGGCTGTGGATAAGATTGCCTTCTCCTTGCAGTTTACTAAGTTATCCGTAAACTGAAGTAGATGCCTGTCCTGCATGACTATCAGTCAACTGTTTGTTTTCTTTCCTTTTCTATGTTCTTGGGGAGCCAAGAGTGTCTGAGAAATACCACACGTATCTCACCTGGAGGTGGGGGGGTATACTAGCTTGTACATTGCCCTTAACTTGCCTTATGCTCCTTCATCAACTGGAACTGAAAGATGAATGAGAATTTTAGCTAGCACTGCCAAAGAGCCTTTGTTCTATTTTTTTTTAATTAATGTTTATTTATTTTTTAGAGAGTGAGAGACAGAGCACGAGCAGGAGAGGGACAGAGAGAAGGAGACACAGAATCTGAAGTAGGCTCCAGGCTCGGAGGTGTCAGCACAGAGCCCGACGCGGGGCTTGAACCCATGAACCATGAGATCATGACCTGAGCTGAAGTCGGATGCCTAACTGACTGAGCTCCCCCAGGTGCCCCTGTCCTATTCATGTTTAGGTTTCTTTGGGAAGTATTTTTTTTTTGCAATTTTTTTTTAGAAAACACATTCTGAAATACGCTGAAGTGAGAACCACTTCTTGAAATCATTATTCTATCAACTCTTTAAGAATTTTGAAGACGAATGTGACTATTTAATCATAACCTATTAGTTTGTATTTAAAACTCTTAAAACACATAGTCATTTTCTCTATCTCATTTTAAATTTTTGATAATTGTATCTCTTTGTTATTAAAATAGCAATAGGAAATTACATGCCTAAGTAAATTCACTTGTGCTGCAACTCAACATTGTTTAATAGATAGTGATGTTGAGTGGGGAAAGGATTAACATTAGGCAGGGAGAGATAAAGGACCCTGGGGGAGACAGGCTGTAGCTGCAAGGGGGAGGCTGAAGAAGATGCGGGGTTTGGAAGAAAAAAGGATAAAAGGATTCCAGACCCGCTTGGGCTAAGTGCCATGAGTGGAGTCTCACAAACTTTTTTGATAAGATTCCAATAAAAAGTCAGGCACAAAAATCTTCTGTGGCTACCCAGTCAGGACGCCTCTCATTCTTGAGAGGTTTGGACTTTCCCTCAATAAACTCTGTCTCTTTGCTCACTCTCTGTTGTCTGCAGGATTCCTAGGTTGGCTCCGTGAGACAAGGACCAAGGGTGGGTCTCTCCCACCCTCCTGGATCAAAGTTTAATCTGAAGCATTTGGGGACCAAACCAGCCTACTCTGTCAATCCACTTTTCAAACGTTACTTCGCTCCTTGTACATTTGTACTGACCTTCAAAGAATCAGCATGAAAGGCATCCTGGCCTTGGAGTAGAGGGGAGTGTTTTTTCGGGGGAAAAGCAAAAAAGAATTGTACATATTGAAGGGGTGGGTGCAGGATGAGATACCCCAAAACCTACCACTTTAGCATAAAGATGGTTTTGAGTTCAAAGTAATCAAATCAAGCAGATACAGGAAAAGCTCTCTGTCTCCCTCTTAACTGCCTAAATTTACACTCAAGAGGAGAGCTCTACTAACAGACTCTCCTTTACCCAAGAAACCTAGCTGCTTAGCATGACAACCTTTGTTTTGCAAACATCTCCTTTCACCTCCACTTAGTGGTCTTTCTCCCCATTGTATCCTCAGGTCCCTACCCCTCTCTTTGGTTCATATAAGTGGCATGTTGCTCATTGTCTTTGGAATCTCTTGTCTGTGTGGATCCCACATAAGAGCACTTATTAAACTTAATTTTCTCATATTAATATGCCTCATGTTAATTTGATTTTAAGTCCAGCTAGAAGAACCATAGGCAGAGGAAGCGGAAGCTCTTTCTCCCCTACTATATATCTATATCTATATCTATATCTATATCTATATCTGTATCTGTATCTATATCTATATCTATATCTATATCTATATCTATCTATCTCTCTCTCTCTATATATATATATATAGAGAGAGAGAGAGCAAAAATATTGAAATTCTATTTTTACTAGAGATTTTTTTAAATATGCAATTCTTTCTAGAAAATAAAAATGTATGCAAGTTTTATTGCATATTTAGTGTACATTACATTAAGAGGAAAAAATCAGTACTTTAAATTCCAGCTAAATTTGGAATTCTTTGTTCGAGTTTTGCTGTTATCACCAGTATAAAAAACGTGCAAAGTAATTGTTTCCGATGAGATAATACCTCTTAAAGGACAAGAGAGTGCTGCATTGGGGGGGGGGGGGAAGAAAAAAAAAAAAACTTTCATGAGATGAGGTTTTGGAATGGTGGGGGGTTCAAAGCAGACAGCCAAGAAACAAGCGTTAAAACAATCCTTTGTTGTAAAAAAGGTTATTTTATTCAAGCACAGTGACAGGACCTTTGGGCAGGAAAAGCTGCACTGGAGTTGTGAAGAATGACTGGTTATAGGGGCGCCTGGGTGGCTCAGTGGGTTAGGCACCCAACCTTGGCTCATGTCATGATCTTGTGGTTCCTGGGTTCGAGCTGTGCTGATAGCTCAGAACCTGGAGCCTGTTTTGGATTCTGTGTCTCCCTTTCTCTCTGCCCCACCCCTGATCACTCTCTCTCTCTCTCTCTCTCTAAAATAAATAAACACTAAGAAAAAAAAATTTAAAAGAATGACTAGTTCTATACTATGGAGTTTGGGGGAGGTAAAGCCAAAAGGGAGGCTTCCAGAGGGTCTTTGATATGCTAAAGAAGACTCGTAAGATGCCAGGGCCTTGCTCTTGTCAAGCTAAGGTTGTTTCCCTCTAGGAAGGCATTAACATTATGACAGTAGGGGGTTCCTGGAGAAATGGTATTTGCCTCAAATATTTGTCAATGGACTGCAGGTTATAAAGAAGTTTAATTTTACCTGTCATTTCCTTCTTGCCTTTCTTCCCCAAATCACTATGGAGAGAAGGGTGATACAAGGGTCTCCAGGAAACTGAGTCTATGGGTTTCTAGAGATTAGGCTACAGGTAAGATTGCCTCTTTCTTGTAATTTACTGAGACATTTATAAACTGATGGAGACTCATGTCCCCGCATAACTGTGATCTCCATCAATTAACCTTTGTTTCCCCCTTTCCTCTCTTTGTTCTTGGGCAGCCAGCAGTGGCTGAGGAATGTCACATAAGCCACCTGGGGGAGGGGTGTTGTGCCATCTCGTGCTTGGCCCTCAGCTTGCCTGATGGTCTCTCATCAATGCGGATGATGACTTTTGTTATTTATGTAAGATTTTCCAGGATATGATGAGTACACTCAATCTCCCCAGAAGGAACCACATATATAAATTATGCATCCAAAGTCTTTCTAAATTGCTAGGGATTTTGATGCTATTCAGGCAATTATATAAGTAATTATTTTTTTTATTTTATTGGATTTTAGGATTTAATAGTTGGATTTTATTTCTTCCAGATTGGACTATTTATGAGTTTCTTCAAGTGGTTTTCAAAAGTTTCCGTCAATATATAATTTCTTTGCTAAGATATTAAGGAATCATGAGAATGAAGTATCTGAAAGTATATAGATAAACCCATGAAAATTTCAAGTGTACAAGAAATTTTGTAAGTGCGTAGTATCCTAGGATCACCTTTAGAGCTTTTAAAGGATCGGTGGGCCTCTCACCTCAGGTATGTCTGATTCAAGACTGAAGTGGGGCTGAATATTTGCATTTCCAACAAGTTCCCAGGTGATCTTGATGCTTTCAGCTTAGAACTACTTTCAGAGGCATTACCTTCGGCCATGAGCAATTTTTCAACTTTTACTACCTACCTGTATCTTGATGGTCATTTTCCTTAAAGTAATATAAATTGTATTATTTAAGATAAAAGAACAAACTAACTCCCAAATTGTGATATTTGCAAATGAAACGGGAAATTAACATTTTCTTTTTCTTTATTATGCAATTTATTGTCAAGTTGGTTTCCAAACATTTTCAAAGCAAATGGCCTACTAGTGTTCCTTTTAATTTAGTACCTGGTCTGTGATTTTTATTTTTTGTTTTGTTTTATTTTATTTTATTTTATTTTATTTTATTTTATTTTATTTATTTTATTATTTTGTTATGTTATTTTATTTTATTTTTGCAAAATTTTAAATTTATTTATTTATTTTGAGAGAGAGAGCACAAGTGGGGGTGGAACAGAGAGAAAGGGAGAGAAAGAATCCCAAGCAGGCTCTGCATTGTCAGCGTAGAGCCTGATGCAGGGCTTGAAATCATGAAGTGTAAGATAATGCTCTGAGCTGACATCAGGAGTTGGACGCTTAACCCACCGAGCCACCCAGGTGCCCCACAGTTTTTACTTTTTATTTTTTAGTAATAAAAGGTATTTTCTGTTTCTATAATAATTGATTTATATTTATTCCTGTGATTCACCTGAAAAGATATCCATTACTAAGCATCACTGTAGAACATGGAAAAAAAATGATCTTCATATTACACAAATATCAAGTATAAATATTGACAATTCTCTCAGGGTCAAAAAATATGATCGATTATTTTAAAGACAAGATTTATAATTTTAGACATATTACAAAAGTTCAGTATTTAGGGTTCATGAACAACAACTACAGCAAAATAACATTTTAACTATTGTTTTTTCTGGAATTTGAATTTAGGGTTTTTGATATAATGCATTCTTGGTCATTCTTTTAGAGAATAATTTAAAAAAGGGATATTAACATTTTCATGAACACTTAGGGGACATGTGGGAATAAGCACATGGTAACAGTATATTTTAAAGGTTGTGCAAAATACGAGAAAAGGTGCCTACTTTTGTTCCAAATATTAATTTAAAATTAGAGGGGCACCTGGGTGGCTCAGTCGGGTAAGTGTTCGACTTCAGCTCAGGTCATGATCTCACAGTTTGTGAGTTCAAGCCCCACGTCGGGCTCTGTACCGACACTCAGAACCTGGAGACTGCTTTAGATTCTGTGCCTCCCTCTCCTTCTGACCTTCCCCCACTCACACTCTGTCTCTCTGTCTCAAAAATAAACATTAAAAAAATTTTTTTAACAAAAGAAGAATAGAAAAGCACTATGAGAAATACGATTCTGAGGTAGGCAAAATAACATTTCCCTTCACCCTCCCCCCCCAACCTGCCCTCCCCCAACATAAAAATTTCCATATACTCATTAATGGAACTTTTGAATATATTATATTATAAGGCAAAACAAGGGAATTAAAATTGTAGACGGAGTCAAGGCTGTGCCTTGCATGTAATGGGCAAAGCTACAGACAATGTGATCACTTAGTATGTTTTTTTAAAACACAGGCATCTTTTAACACATGTGCTCATCCATTTGGGGTAGAATGCCAGATGGTAATGTAGTCTGAATATAGTTGAAAACATTTTAAATTCTTATAAAAGACTTGTATGTTCATTGGTGCAATGATTAAATATAATACAGCTTTTATCAAGACATTTGTATTTTGAGAATACCAGAACCCAAGTTGACATTTCTTTATTATGTCCTATTATAAGTTTATTTATTTCACAACTACCTTAAAAGTTTTTCTACTATGCTAACACTGTACTACATATTAAGAATGCAAACATGAATAAAGACCCCCACATTTTAAGGTTCTGCTAGATGAATGGGAGATAGACAGATATAAACAAACCCAGTTCAGTGCAGTAAATGTCTTACCAGTTTTACTCAATACTTTTTATTATCTTTGAATTTAAATCTATTGCTTGAAGTCACTAAAGTGTTAAATACATAAAAGAAATCACAGAAGGTTATGTGTACTACCTCCCAGAAGGAATTAACATTGCAAAGCTAAAGTCAATCATAAATTAATAAGAAATAAATACATTATTCTCAAGAAATTTAACGAGCTTTTTTTTTTTTTTTTGCTACTTTGTTAAGTTTAAATCATTTGAAAATGTACATTTAGGATGATTTTGAGACAGGAGACAGACTGACCTTGGGCAGGTAAGGGTAAACAGCCCCTTATTAACAACAGCAGAGCAGAAACTACCAGACCTTGAGACACCCATTCCATGGAACAAACCACTGCGGACCATACCCTGATTTAGCTGCTGCGCAGTAACTAACTCCCCCTCCCGCCCAAAAAACTAACTCTCCCGCCACCATACTGGACATAAGGCCTGTTTCTCAGAGACCTTAGTGGCTTCCTCCTTAAGGATCCCTTCCCCTGTAGGGCGAGTCTTTTCCTCCTGTTTCATTCTCGCCCTCATACATTTGGTGCCTGTGATGCCCTTAACCTTATTCATCGGTTCCAAGCTCCATCAGAACACCACCCTGGGTTTTAAAAAAGATGGTTACAGGGGCACCTGGGTGGCTCAGACGGTTAAGCGTCCAACTTCAGCTCAGGTCATGATCTAGGGGTTTGTGAGTTTGAGCCGCGCATCAGTGTCTGTGCAGACAGCTCAGAGCCTGGAACCCTCTTTGGATTATGTGTTTCCCTCTCTTTCTACTCCTCTTCTGCTCGCACTCTTTCTCTACCTCAAGAAACAAATAAACATAAAAAAAATTTTTAAGGCTGTTACAATTTAGTTTAACAAACCTTATCATTCCTCTGTGTCTACCTACACATATTAACCTTCTTTACAATTTATTCTGTTACAATAAATATGCCAGTTTAAGTATAGATATACCAAATTCTCCAAACATAAAAATGAGAATAAGAACTGTTGATAAAATATTAATAACCCATGATAACTTATTATTGAAAAAATAATTAGGACAATTTTTAGGTCCAGAACATTCTTCACACTTATTCATTCATTCTTCACACTTATTTAATAGTGAAATACAAGAGAAATTATTGTTAAAAGATATTCCCTCTGCATTGTGGTTATTTGCAATGTTTTTATGTTGTCATTTTATTGCATCATAGAATTAATATATACATAGTCACTATGGAAATCAAATGAAAGCTATAATAAGATACCATCCTTTAATACTAGTATATCTATAATCAGAAAGATGCTCAATAACATGTGTTGTCATGGTTGTGGAGAAATCGGAAGCTCTCATGCATTTTTGGCAAAAGGCACAAAATAGTGCAGCCCCGTTGGAAAATAGTTTGCCATCTCCTCACAATTGTTAAACGTATACGTACACATGACCTGTCAGTTCCATTCCTAGGTATATTACCATGAGAAATGAAAACATACATCCTCACAAAAACGTGCACATAAATGTCTAAGACAGTATTATTCATAATAGACAAAAGGGCAAAAAAGAACCCAGACGTTCATCAATTGACAAATGAATAAATGAAATGTAGTACAGCTGTTACACAGGTCATTATTTTGGAATAAATAAAGTCCTGAGATCCACCACAACATGGAGAAACCTTAAAAACATGCTAAATGAAAGAAGCCAGTCACAAAAGTTAACAGGTTGTATGATTCTATTCATATTGACTTACCATAATAAGCAAATCTACAGAGATAGCAAGTAGACTGCTGTTTTTCTAGGACTCAGAATGGAAGACTGTACGGGTTTGGGTTTCTTTTAGGAACGGTGAAAATGTAAAATTAGATAGCGGTAGTGGTTGTACATCTCTGTGAATATACTAAACCCTATTGAATTACATAATGTAAATGAGTTAATTTTTTTTGTATGTAATTTATAGCTCATAAAACTTAAAAAAGAGATTTAAAAAAAGTGCAAAAAGGCTTAACAAAAATGTGGTTAAATAGATTGCAATCTTTAGCTATAGATCCAGGATTTGAGGAAAGACAGCTCTAAGTTGTGCATAAAAGTCACAGTGAAACCTGAAGAAAAAAAATAAGAACAAACAAAACAAAACAAACTGTGAAGTATCTGGGTTGTTGTTAAAAACAATTCTTGGCTTCTTCAAGATTCTGGGACTTTCTTTAAGAAGGACTGGAACCTGGGATGTCTGGGAGGCTCAGTTTGTTAAGCATCCGACTCTTGATTTCTGCTCAGGTCACGATCTCAACATTCAGTTCATAGGTTTGAGCCCAGCATCTGTTAGTAAAGAACCTGTTTGGGATTTTTTTTTTTTAAACACTGAGAGGGGGGAAAAAAAGACACCTTTCAACAAGAAACATTAGGCTGACAGTTTACTTTTCAAAACCATCAAAGGAATGAAGTATGTGAAATAATATATTCAAAAATCTGAAACAGAAAAACACATCTATCAACCTAGAATTGTATATCCAATGAAAGTGCCGTTCAAGAATGACAGCAAAGCAGAGATATTTTTAGCTAAACCAAACCCAAGTGAGTTTACCAGCAACGACCAAACCAAAACAAAAAACAAAAAACAAAAGCTTCACTGAAGCAAAGTCTAAATAGTGGTTCTCACAGTCCTTGGACCAGCAAGATTCGTAGAGGGAAAAAATATAATAATTAAATTATACAAAATAATTTAAGAATTTAAGAAACAAAACAAGGAAACAAAGAACAAAAAGAGAAAACAAACAAAAAAAGACTCTTGAATATAGAGAACAAATGGTGATTGCCAGAGGAGATGTGAGTGGGGGGATGGATGAGATAGATAAAGGCGGTTGAGAGTACACTTATCATGCTGAGCCCTGAGAAACATATAGAACTCTTAAATCATTTTACTGTATTCCTAAGACTAATGTAACACTGTATGTTATTGATGCTTCAATAAAAAAGAGATGAAGGAAAATTTTTGATAAAATTGAACTATCCATTCATGATAACAGCTCTTAGCAAATTAGGACTAAAAAGGGGGTATAGATAGTTAAAAGTAATCGACACCTACAGCAAATGTTGTATATAATGGTAAAAAGTTTCCTTCCTCTTTCAGATGAGGAAGGAGCTCATGTGCCCACTATCATCTTCCATATTAAACTAGAGACCTTACCCAGCATAAGGAAACATAATAGGCATAAAAATATAAGAACTGAAAATAAAAACAAAAATAGTACATCTTGGCTGATGATATAATTATTTGAATAATCACAGCACAGACCAAATTGCTTTTTTGTTCAGTACATTTATCAAAATGTCCAATTTGTAACGAGTGCTTATAATGTATATCAAGAGTGGCTTGCAGAAAATATCCCTGTACTATTTAATACCTGTGAAATAAGGAGACATCTAGAAAAGAATAAATTCTCCTGTGCCTACTCTAAAATGTCCTCCTGATAATACAACTATTTGACACTGTGTATTCCGGCTGCCTCAGTGATTATAATAGACCCTTTCCCCCATTTTGATTAAATGACAAGGCATGACAAAATCTAAGGAACTGAATTAAGTTAACTCTCCAATTTGGTGAGGCAATAACATTATGAATGCAAAATGGGTATCTGACAGTCAACCTTCATAGAATAAGCAAAACAAGACCTAGCTATTATGAGGGGTGAGTGTAAATATTCAGTTGAAATGGCTTCTTGGTAAAACAATAGCACATAGAGTGGTAAGGATTGATTTTAGTTATTTAAAATGTGTGTATATGTGTATATGAAGTAATAAGACTTACATAATTATCCAAATAAAGGAAACACTATTTCACCATAACATTTTCTTTTTCAGATTGAAAAATACATTCTATTTCTGTTCTCATGAAAATTCTACTTACAATTTAATGAAAGATATTAACATATTATTGTGATTTATAAGAGCATAGCAAACATTTGATATAGGGTATGTATCACATGGAACTGTGGATGAACTTGAGTATACAAAATAATATTTTCAGATATACATTGCCTACATTAAGCCCATAAACATACAAGGACATTACACGCTACTGTAACAAACGTTCCAGGATGGAATATTGATAAAATCTCAAGAAAAGCAAAAGCTCATATCTCAAATGCCATTGCACAAATAAAAATTACAGACATCCTTTTCTATGTTCAATTACCGAATCTACAATGCAGAACCACTAAAGTATTTTTTTCTCACTGAGGGAAATTTGAAATTGGTAAGCACATTTTCATTACTTTATAAAGACATCAGATTTAGCTCAATTGTATAGATGGCTGATTGTTTACAGTGTGATTGAGTTTGCTCTATTGGCCTGCTTGACTTGAGGAATGTCAAGTTGACCTCTCAGTGGTACAATATATATGTGGTAACAGGAATCCATGGATCTATCTCAGTGATCTGAACAATCAATGCTGAAAATCAAATGTGTCAGTTAATGTAATTATTTAAAACACTTGTTACGGAAAAATCATTAACTCCATAAGAATATGAAGACAAAATTCACTCTTACCAAGTATGATTAATGCCATTTATTCAGTAGTCTTCTTTAAGGTAAAACATGCATATATATCTAAACGTATGATATGTAAATATATAAAACACACATATGTATCTAACACCCACATATATATCTAAACATATGATATATAAATATACATTTTAGCATACATATTTATACATGTATATATTTATATATAAGCATATATATGTGTATATAGATGTGTGTGTGTGTGTGTGTGTGTATATATATATACACACACATATATATATATATTTCCAAGTAATAGCTACTCAAATTTGGTATTTTTCATAAACAATACATCTATTTGTATAGGCTTCCCAATAATGTATAAAATCTTCTATTGGAGCATAAATTACTGACAAATGATGACACGTATTATCTGATGGGGTATGTATTTAGAATTACACTAGTGGAAAAAAAAACATTTTCATTAGAAGTATTAATTTTTAAAACAAATGTTTCTCCCTGGTACCTGAAGGTTAAAATATAATAAAGTTGCCTTCTGAGAAGCCTTTCTGAATTCATCTACTGAGTGAACTAATTACCTACTCACAGACATCTCAACTAATTAAATCCAACAGAAGAATTTTTGAACGTATCACTTTTGGAAGGTAAAGTGTTTCTTGGGTTTATTGAACGTCATTTAAGAAATGAAAAAAGTTAGAATCAAAAACACTGTGAAAATGGTCCTAAATGATCAGCGAGGTAGCTGAATTCAGATTATGCACTGTTGTTTATATTCTGACCGATGTAGACGTTGTATGTATGTATGGAAAACCTGTAGGACAATGAAGCACTAGTCACAAAATCTTTAAATTGTGTCTATAGGAAATGGCCATTCCAATATAATTGTTCACATTTAAATGTCATTGCAAACCTACTTTTGTCTTAGGCAAATGCAGAAAAGTCAGAATCAAAGAAATGGGATAGTGCTGTCACTGGAGGTGTGACTGCCCCTCCTGCAAGATGCTTTTTCGGAGCAACCTCCCTTAGCTCTGCTAATAGTTTCAGACAGCAAGTGCCTCACCAATTTTACAGAGAATGTCCGGGGACACATAACCCCGAAATATACAGGAGGTAAAGAACATGTTAAGGTATTCCAAAATAGGTCAAAATTAATCGGCTTAGACAGGTCTCCATTTTCCTTTTATTTAGCAGATGAAAGCAGGGTATTAACCAAGTGTACCTGGAGAAGGAATTCTCTGGAAGGAATAAAATTGCACCTAGGGACTATTGGCATCCTTTGTAGGCGGTCCTCAGGAAAAGAACTGTCATTGACAAGAGGACCGTGCATCTTATTTATACATTCTTTGTCCCCTTTGGCAGGTACTCAGCAAGGAAAGGGATTCTTGCATGAGCAGGGCTGGTGGATTAAAAAAAAAATTGAATTGAATATAATGAATATGGCATTTTAACAGACAACCATTTTCATACTCAATCAAAATAGTGGAAACATGTTTTATACTTGCTTTACAGATCGAGACTCTGAAGTGCCATTACAGATGCTGAGATGGTAACAATCAGCCACTGAAATGAAAGCCTTGAAATTTGCAGCTCAATGGCTGTCACTTTATAATTAAGTACTTGTTTTTTCATTAGCAGTTAACAAAGCATTTTGCTAGTGAAGAACTGATGAAGATACATAAAACAGCTTCATATTATTCTTATAATTAGCTTACGAAGCACTGCTAATATATATTAAATGCCATGATAATACTGGCATTTGTATCCTGTTTTTCCCATTTCTGCTATTATATTTTAGCACCATGAGTTAGAGTGAATATGAACTTCTATTGGAAATCCGTTTGCAATGAGGACCCGGCCCTAGGACAATTCATTACTGACATTCCTAAGATACGTGGGCTATTTTTGTATATCAAAAAGTAGCTATATTTTTTTGGTGAGGCATGTGAATATATATTTGTGGGACATGTGAACGGGGGTTAACAGGGTGTACAATAGGTATATTTTCAAAAAGGATGGAGAAGGAACATTTGAGCAAATGCTGAAGGACATCTGGCTATCTTGGGAAAGAGCTTTCAGTCAGAGGGGACAAGGGCTAAGTCCCCGGGGTAGTTCTGTGCTTGTTGTCTTCTTGAATAACATGGAGGTAGGGATCATTTCAGAATTTTTGTCAGTCAGTTTGGAGTTCATGTCAGGCTGTGACTTGCAGGTAATTATGGCAACTTTGGCTTTTATTCTGAGTAAAATAGGAAACTATTGGAGTGGTTTGAGTAATATCATTGATCTTTAGCTTTATCTGGATCATTCTTGCTGCTGGGAGATAAAAAGAAGAGAGGAAAAGTCAGAATAAGGAAGCAAATTGGAGGGTCGTTGGAATAACTCAGATGAGAGCTGATGGAGACTTGGGTCGGAGGAGTAGAGGGGGGAGATGTGAGAAGTTGTTATAATTTGATCTTGTTTTTATTGAAAACTAACAGGATTTGCAAATCGATCTTATAAGAGGTAAAAGAAAAAGAATACAAGGATGGCACTTATGCAACTAGAATGATGGAACAGCCAATAACTGAGATAAAATAAGAAAAACTCTGGCAGAAACTGTGGATGGTGGGCAGGGAGGTACTCCAGGATTTCGTTTTGGAATTATTCTATATATTCTCTTTCATAATTAAGTAGATCTAAAAAGTGGGTAGAGATAAGAGTCTGGAGTTTAAAGAAGATATTTAGGCTAGGGATACAGATTGGGAAGTTGAAATTATGAAAAAATATATAAAGAATAATACAGAAGATAAAGAATAATAAATAAAAACGTAAAGAATAATAAAAATGGCTGAGAAGACCAAAGGGAGTATCTCTAGACAGAGAAAGAAGTCCAAACACTGAACCCAGTGGTTAGGAATTAGTGGAGATGAGAGAATTAGTAAAGGAAACCCAAGTGAAGAAAATATTCTAAAGAGGAATGTCTGACTACTTTCGTTACTGCTGCTTGTGTTTGTTCAAGCCAGTGGAAGTGGCTCCAGTAGTTTGTTTGGTTGGCTGAATGGAACTCAACTTGGCCTGCCTTCAAAGAGGATCAGACACCATAACTCCCTTGATGTCTTATAGACAAAGGTATCCAAAAATGTAATGTTAGAGTCTATTTATCAAGCAAGAAATTTTTATTCATTGCTCTAACCATTACATATTTCAAGTGGACCCAAAGGGCAAGTCCTTTACAAAAACACTGACACCTACATTGTTAAATAAGGGATGGTGATGGTCGCTGTCCTAGAAGGATAATGGGTAGAAGGTTAGGGTAGATGATGGGCTCCTGGAGTGGCGGAGGCCATTGAACCACTAAAGCTGGACACCATGACCATAATGGGGAGCAGAAACGAGTGGAATCCAGAATGTTTGACATAATGAATTCCGTAGCCCTGCATAATTTTTCTGGTATCCTGGGAATAAAACAAATGGGAAGATTTCTAAAGAATCAGTGGGTTTAGTAGAGTTTCTGGACAGTCTCTTCCATCTCATTGTTTATCCTAACATTTTACATTTAATTAATCACATCTTTATTATGTCTTAATTAATACATCTTTTTAAAGTAAACCCTACATCCAGCGTGGAGTTCAAACTCACAACTTGGAGATCAAGTATCGCAGGCTTGACTGACTGAACCAGCTAGGCACCTCTAATTAATACATCTTTAAACCAAGTCATACTGTTTAGTAGGATTTGTCCTCCGACTTTGTTCTTGTTCTTTTAGTGTTTTCTTGGCCATCAGTGAGCCCCACACCCTGCAAAACAAAAAGACTACTGTGATTTGGTGTGAATTGCAATGAATCCATATACAGATTTGTGGCAACATAGAATATTATGTTAACTGTTCCAATCCATGAGTATGGAGTATTTATCTCTCCATAAATCCACGTCTTTTAAATTTTTTTTCTCAACGTTTTATATCTAAGTCTATCCGAATTAAGTTTTAAGGTCTCTATAATTAACTTGAGTTGCACTCAGGGTTCTGTTCCTGCAGTTAATAAAAGTTTAATCAGAGGGGCACCCAGGTGACTCAATTGGTTAAGCATCCAACTCTCTGTTTCAGCACAGGTCATCATCTCCCAGTTTTGTGGGTTTGAGCCCCGCGTTCAACTCCATATTGACACCACGGAGCCTGCTTGGGATTCTCTCTCTCCCTTTCTCTCTGCTCCTCCCCCACTGGTGCTATCACACTCTTAAAATAAATAAATAAACTTAAAAAAAAGTTTCATTGAAATAAAATAGCTTCTTTCTTCATCATGATACTTTAGTGAAAATCAACTATATCCCCTATGTGCTCATTTTTTTTACTTCCCATTTTATGTAGACAATAGAGTATGATGTTCCCATCTACATTAGGAGGAATATGTTACAGTGGCAAAGAACCACAGACATGTCAGAGGCACAAAGTATCTATATTCTGACACTGCTGTTTGGAACTGTAGCATCTGTTAGCAACTGTTTGAATGTTTTTGTTTCTGTTTTCTTGAAATGTCTACTTAGACGTTTAGCTTTATCTGCTGCAATCAGTTGTACTTGACGGCCTTTCTTTGCATTCTGTGTGATTTTCTTATAGGCAGCTCTTGGAGCTGCAGCAAACTTCTCTCCAGAACTCCTATAAAGTCCTTGGCATGTTACACATCCTCAAACAGCATTCACATCTACAAATCCTAAGATTTCAGTATATCTAAAGTACAGCTGCCGCCCTCAGAAACTCTTAAATCATTTAGAAATGTGTTTGAAGGCTTAAAAAATCAGAAAGTGCAACTCATAATAGCTTAAGGGATTAGGTATTATTTTCCCCACATATACCAACCAAGAAAGCAAGAGGTAGCAGCCAGGACTTGGGCTATTTTTAAGCAGTATCACCCCCTTCTTTCTTTCATCTCTATTATACTTAATAGGTTGGCCTATCATTTCAGGGTTGAAAATGTTCCACTTAAGCTCCAGATAAGCAGGAAAGAGTAAAAAGATGTATCACCTATACCTGATTCACCCTTAAGTAAGAAAGAAGAAGTGTTCTCAAGTAGCTCGCCTCCAACCCAGGAAATGTGTTTAAATGTTATTGTTTGTATCTGCTACATGGAAACTAAACTACACATATTCATACTTTTCAGATTTTTTTATGTGGGCAGGTAGGGAAAGATTTTGGTATTGGCATATGCTTAGCCAAACTGTACTATCTGCCTAAAGCATTATGGCCATAGATAATTTTTCCAGGGGCTTACTCTTTTCGGCAATATTTCCCCTGTAATAGAGACTGATAGCACATTTGTATAAATTATCCTAGCCTTTCTGCTGTGTCTTTTTAGTCCTGAAGGGGTTAGAGATCAGTTAACTGATACCTGGTAGGGGGTACTTTCAGTCTTCTTATGTATTTTCTCCCAGCGTGTACGAGAACCCAGAACAATCTACTTTTTCCTCCCAGCAGAATTTATACTTGGTCGAGAGACTTGGCAATAAACATAGTTTAAAAAATATTTTCTTAATCTCCTGCAGAAAAGAATATCTTATAACAGTAAATGACTACATACTTGTCACCATATGCCAAGTGCTATCTGATAGCTTGATAACTATTCACCCACTTAATCCTGACATAAACCATTTGACCTTGCTTTGCAAAAATAAGACTGTGGCCCTCCAGCACACAAGTGACCTGATGGAAGTCATTCACACACTTCTTGGCAGACAAGAGTTCAAAGCCAGGCAGCCTGGCTTCAGAGTCTCTACTCTTCACTATTTTGCCAGAGGTTCTAATCTCTTCAAAAGAATCTGCAGGAATTCGCCAGCATCTCATATTTCCTCAATCAACCTACACAAGTGAAACTCTTAAAGGAACTTATACCATCCATGACTTTTGTGAAATTATAAAAGGATATTTAGGGGCACCTGGGTGGCTCAGTCAGTTAAGCATCCCACTTCAGCTCAGGTCATGATCTTACCGTTCATGAGTCTGAGTCCTGCATCGGGCTCCATGCTGACAGCTGGGAGCCTGAAGCCTGCTTCAGATTCTGTGTCCCCCTCTCTCTCTGTTCCTCCTCTGCTTGCACTCTGTTTCAATCCCTCTCTCTCTCTCACTCTCTCTCTCTCTCTCTCTCTCAAAAATAAACAAACATTTTTAAAAAAATTAAAAAAAAGAAAAAAACGGAATATTTACAAGTTATTGTGGGGAGGGTACCTGGGTGGCTCAGTCCATTGAGCGTCTGACTTCAGCTCAGGTCATGATCTCATGCTCCTGAGTTTGAGCCCCGTGTCGGGCTCTGTGCTGACAGCTCAAAGCCTGGAGCCTGCTTCAGATTCTGTCTCCCTCTCTCTCTCTGCCCCTTCCCTGCTCCCGCTCTGTCTCTCTCTCAAAAATAAATGAACGTTAAAAAAAAAAAAGAAAAAAACATTGTGGGGAAAGCAAATTTTTAAACATCTTTCTACTTACAGTTTCACTGAAATTAAAGTGATAGAAAACTCAGTTGTCCATTTATGGCATGTTGACTCAACAAACGTTTTTAAACTCATCACGCTCAGTTTTGAGAGCGAAGGCATGAAACAGAACTCTTCCTTTCTACACTAGCACTTTTCATCACCTTAAATTTAAGTTCTCAATACTTGACATAGAATTATCTTATGTCTTTACAGCAAACTGAAAATTTTAATTTAAATGATTCATCCAGGTTTTCCCGAAGCATGAACTCATTTTCAGAAATACACCTTTTCATTTCATGTAGGTGAAGAACTATCGCTCTGCCCAACTAGTCTCCATAATTATGTGCTTGTTTCTGATTATCTTGTCACATTCCCTACTGCTGTAATTGTATTCATTATTCAATCTTTGGGTTGAGAATACAAGCAAACCCATGGAATATAGCACACCATGAGATGAGATAATGATCCCCAGCTTTGCAAATCATGGTTTCAAGATCCCCTTAATATTTATTTTCTGCAAATGCCTCAACCTTGTCCCAATGTGTAGATTACGGGGGTGTCGGGGCAGGAGAAAAGAGGACCATTAGCATAGCACTGTGGTGGTGGGTGATATTTCATAGAGGAGTGAATCCCTGAGTAGTAACTGGGCAAAATAATGTGAATTACTTAAATAGATGTGTTTATGTTTTTCTTAGCAATATGATCCCGAAACGCAGACAGACAATCTTTTGCACTCACTCTTCCATTTCTGGAGGAAGAAAGATGTTGTAATACATATAGTTCAGCTCTACTCACATCATTCCCCTGGCTTAAAGGTACACAGTCGGTTCCAAATGCCTAGGAATAAAGTCAAACTTTTAAGCCAAACTTTCAATCCTTCACAACACAGTCCGCTTTAACCCTTTTTTATAAATTGTAGCACATACATTTCCCCCCACATTTTAAAATTTACGAACCTGGAAAGAATCTTACATTCATTCAGCATGCGTTTCTCTTTATGGTTTAGAAGGTTTTAACTGTCACATTTCCAAGTTCACTAATTTTTCTTCTACTCTGTCTAGTGTGCTCTTCAGATTATCCAATGCTATAATTTACTCAATAATTGTTTTTTTTTAACTCACAAAATTTAACTCACTTGATTCTTTTTTCCTATCTGCATGTTCTCTTCTCATTATACTCATACTTTCCTTTAAATCTGGACCATATCAAGAATAGTGATTTAAAAGTTTTTTTTTTTCTAGTTACACTCTATCTGTCTATGATTTTCTTCATTGTTACATGTCATATTTTTCTGATTCTTCACAGTTATGGTAATTTTTATTTAATGATGGGAGTTTTGATTGCTACATTTTGGAATGTCTAGACTTTGTTGTCTTCTTAAACAAAATTATTATTATCGGTAGTAGCAGTATTTGGTATGCATTTGGATTATTTGCAGATCAAGGTGATCCTTTTGAGACCTCCTTTTTTAAGGTTTATTTGCCAGACCTCTCATACCCCTTAATGTGAAAGCAAGGTAAATTTTGAAGTCTTTGCTGAAAGAGGTATTCAGTAAAGTCCTTCCACTCCCACCAGGTATAAACTGAATATTTCCACACTCTCTGTGAGCACTGAGATTTATTCATTTCTCTTCAAATCAGTGAGACTGCTATGATCTTTTTGGGTTTCCTCTCCTTGTTTTTCATCCTGAAAAGTGCTTCCAGGTTCAAAAACAAGGGTGGTCATGGAGATTTACTTCCTTCTTTCCTTTCTCTTATTGGTTACTTGGCAAGCACTGTCTGAAAACAACTGTTTCATGTATTTTTTCCAGGTTTCTAGTATAAGGTATGAGGGAAGTTGCTCTGTCACGGGCAAAAGCAGTCCTCAATATGATTTTAATGGAGAAAAGTTTCTAGTTTCAAGATAATTCCCCTTAAGGATTCTATCATCATTATTTCATCTTCTTGTATCCAAAGTTGTTGATGTAATTGTGAATTTTGTTTCTTTGTAAATAATCCTTTTTTTTCTTTACAGCGTATTTCATAATATTTTAAATTATTATTTTCAGTATCCTAAAATCACCCTATAGTGTTAGAGGTTTTTTAAGTTACTATTAATACTTTTATTCTAATTATTTGCCTCTGTTCTTTCTGATAATTTTTATTCCCCCTGTGAACCTTCTCTTTCTTTCTTAATCTTTCTATCCAGCAGACTTCTGATGAAATTTTGCCCTTGGAAAACCCTACTGGGATACCAAGTGGGGAGAAAAGGAATAGGCCAGTGAATTTGCCTCCTACTCACTATTTCTATCATCCCAGACAAGGACATCCTCTTTGACTCCTGTGCTTGAAGGAGTCTCCACTTCTGTGTCCTTGTTCCTGTTCAACACTATATTTTTCTCACTCTACTATCTTGAAAGTCAGCTGTGGTACTAACACTTTTCAACGATGTCATTCAAAGACACATTTTTGTCTTGTCAAATCATCTGCTATGACATACAGCATTAGAGTATCATAATAATTTTGTATTAATATAACAAAGTAATTGATGAATTAATTTTTTTTTCTTAAATTCTTGTTTATATGTTAATCTAGGTAAAGGTAGATGCTATTTACAAAACAGATTGGGCAACTTTTCTAGCTCTTATGGGCTGCTTCCTCCATAACATTTTAAATTCAAAGGGTATAAGTTATTCTTTAGTTGATCATTTCATTTTTTTCCAAATGTGACTCATCCCTTTCATACAACCAATAAATCTTTCTTGTTTTACTAAAAAAAAAAATCAATGAAACATTTAAAACGAAAACTCAATTTTCTTAAGATCACTTTGAAAAATGTGGCAAGTTTTTACTTACAATTATGAGAAAGAATGAACTAAGACTTATGTAGAATACTGAACCAAATTAATTTTTGGAGCTTATTAAAATCTTATTTACATAGTTCTCCAGAGATATTTATTAAAGCTTATAAATATTATAGATACTTATTCTAAGAGAAATATGATAAATAAGAGTACAGAGCGATAAGACACTTCTGACTTCTTGGATCTAATTGCCAATCCTTTGCCAAGTGTCGAGAATTAAGCATCGTCTTGAAGTTGGTGGATATATTTCTTATAGAACACTGTCCATACATTCATAAACTCATATGCTGCACATGAATGCTATAAAATATTTTGGCATTTTTTAATAAATCACCTCAGATTAAACATAGTTTTGCAATTTGTTTTTTCCATTTAACATAGTTTTATGTTTATGCAAATCCCTCTGTTTCAATTCTTTAGTTCGCAGGATATTTTATGAATCATTTATTGATGTCCATATTGATGACTGGGTGTACTGGAGTGAGTTCCTAAAGGATCATGAAAGCCATACGTACATCACTTCAAAACCCCAAATTCAGTGACATTACATTGGTAGACTGAAATGACCCATAATGGCGACCAGAGTTCATGGGAAAAAGAATGTAGTGTGTTGTTTCCAAAATGTTCCCCAATGTAAAGGTGATTGATACAATGTAGAACCATCTGCTTTTCATTATCTGTGCATTATATGACTTTGACGGCAGCTTGTTTTATGTTACTTTTCAAAAAAAAAACCCACTATAAGCTTATATTTATAATTTTTCCTTTCCCATAATACTTGATGATGGCATATTATTTTAATATTCCACTAAGTGGTTGCATATTTAATGTTTCATTTAGGTGAGATTGCATTTTGGTTTCATTTACAAAATTATACTAACCTTATAAAACAAGTAGGTTATCTTGTCCTGTTTTTCTACCTTCTATTGTCAAAAAGAGTTTTGGGAAGACTTGACCTTTCATAATTTAGGAAAAATTCCCTGTAATATTGAAAACATCTTATTTACAATGGAGTAATTTTTCTACCAAATAACTTTCCATAATGAGTAGTGTATTTTTAGAGATTATATTACTTTAAGTTTTTAAAAATTAATTTATATTTCCCAGATATTTCCCTTTTTTCCCCCAAATATATTGGAATAAATTCATTGATGTTATCATGTGTTTTTTCAATTTTCTTCTTTTACTCTAGTTTGCTTATATATTTTTAACCATTTCCTTCTATTAGAAAATCTTTATTCTTTTTCTTCCAAATTAAAAAAAAAATTCCAAGGTTTTGTTTTTGTTTTCTCTTTCATGAACCCTGTCTTCTAGGATTTTTCTCTCCCATCTCTTATCTTGGAGAGGGACTATTTTAGCTAGATTCTCCTCAGGTTAATTGTTTTTATATATCTTTTTGTTTGTTTTGTTTTGATACATTTCTTTAATTATTCAAAGTACTTCCTAAGTATGGTTTAGGTACATCCCACAAGTTTTGTTAAGTACTTCTTTTGTCAGCCTTCATTTTTATTCATAGAGACAAAAATTGTGGTAGTGGTGAAGTTTCTTTGTTAACAATCCCATTTTAGGGGGCTGTATAGAGGTATATATAAAGTAACACCCCAGCTAGAGTGACTACCCGCCTGTGAGCACTTAATAAACTGCAGGATTAGAGAAGCTTAATTTCTTCCGCTGCAGCGATACCGTCACATTCTGAGCCTTGGGGTTGCACAATGTGATGTAGAAACTTAGCCTGTAGCTCATTTCCACCTAATTAGCATTCATAGTTGGGAGGAAATTAGCCACTTCAGTGGCCACAATAGCTGAAAAAATCCCAGCCAAGATCTGTTACCTGCATACACACGTTTATAGCTGATTTTCAAAAATTCTGTAGAATGCCAGCTTGCTCTCTGGGCTGAGTAATTTCAAAACTATCATAAATATTTCATAATGCCACAGTTATTGCTTTTTAAACTAATAGTTAATATCAAAAGAATTATTTGATTTCTAAATTTTTATAATTGTTTATACACACCACCAAGAAATAAAGCAGGGTAAGTGGGATTGGAAACATCAGTAGGTTTTTTCTCTTATATTTCCTCTGTTAACTGAAAAGTTAGATAGACATCCTAGTTTTACCTTTTTGTTGTTGTTGTTATTTTAAAATGCTGAAATATAGATATAAATATATATATGGATATAGATAGGTATTCACAGTTGTATTGTGGCTGTAATTATAGTTTTAGATTAACTCCTCTGTGTCACTAGCATTTTAAAAAGGAGTAATTTTTTTTTTTGCCTAATATGAGACACTTACTAAGATATAATTAAGTCAATTAACTTCATAATGGTTAATGAAATACATAGGGAGTAAAGATGGATAATCTTTCACGTAGGAGACATGTTACAAGAAAGAATAC
Organism: Panthera uncia; assembly: GCF_023721935.1. Lineage (NCBI taxonomy): Eukaryota > Metazoa > Chordata > Mammalia > Carnivora > Felidae > Panthera > Panthera uncia. The sequence continues at coordinate 20,332,007 of NC_064810.1, forward strand.
AAATATAACTCAAAATGATCTTATTTTCATAGAGGCAGGCTTCATAAATGTTAGCTTATCTAATTTATTTATTACTTCATTTTAGAATTTAAAGGATTTATTTATCTGGAGATATTGCAGGTGCTAAATACTGATAGCTGATTAAATTAACGGCAGGTTTCTGTTAATCCGATCAGTTGTATTTTTAAAACATTAAAAATGTTTGCTTTATTTTAAAAAGGGGGAAGATTTGTGATTAACTATTATGATAAATAGTTATGTTCTATTAAAGTTTTGCATCATATATATATATTCTTGATATAAATGTATGCATTTATTTCAGCAAAACAGTACATTCAGAGTAAATAGAAAGTAATTGTCTTTAATATTTATAACAATATTTTATGATCTTGAACTTCTGTATATATATTTATATAATATATCCAGACATACATAGTTTATACACAAAAAAGATAACTATTACAGCAAATGGTTTTATATTTTGTGATTCAGTGGCAGAGAATAAAGATGTCAGAAATTTCCTCCCAGTCTTAAAAAAAATCTTTGGGGGTGCCTGGGTGTTTCAGTTGGCTAAGTGTCCAACTCTTGATTTGGGTCCAGGTCAAGAGCTCCGTGTCAGGCTCTGTGCTGGCAGTGCAGAGCCTGTTTGGGGTTCTCTCTCCCTCTCTCTCTCTCTGCCCTTACCACTCACACTCTGTCTCTCAAAATAAAGAAATAAACGTTAAAACAAAAAAAAAATCTTTGGTAACCAGTTTCCCATATCCATTACAAACAAACCCAAAAGTTATATACTATGGTCATTCATTGTGTTTAAATCTAGGTGATCTAAATACATCATTAGAGCAATCCCTGAACAATTAATATTTTATTAACTTATAAGCATTTAATACATGAATATTAGCAGCCATTAAAAATACCTATTTCCTTAATCTGATTATTCATTCAAGAATATTTAATAAATACTTAAATGCCTTTAGCATGGAGTAGTTTCTTGAGATAGATCAGTATGCAAAATATCTAAAAAAATAGCTTTCAGTATTGAGCTTACATTTCATTAGGGGAAGCAACACAAATTTATAGTTTGTTAGGAGGTTAATGTGCTATAAGAGGTAATGCAGGGTAAAGAGAATTGGAAATGTCAAGATTCACAGAGATGGCAGTCGCAATTTTAAATAGTGTAGTCAGGTAAGCCACACTAAGAAGTGACGTAAGCGTAGATATAAAGGATATAAAATAGTTAGCCATGAGGGTATCACTACTGGCAGCAGCAGCAGCTAGTGTAAATACCCTATGGCAGAAATATATGTGGAACAATACAAAGAATGTGTCCGGAAAGAGTAGTTAGTGAGGTCGGGTGGTAACTGGAATTTGTATCATGTAGAATGTAGACGTCGTTGCTTTTGTCTGATAGAAATATTGAGCCCTTGCATGGTTTTGAGCAAAAAGAATGGCACAAATCGAATTAAGTTAAAATGGATCACTAAGGCTACTAAGTGCGAATTTACCACAAAGGGAAATAATAGAAGTATTGAGATCACATATAATATTTAATATAGGTGAGAGATAATGTCATCTTGAATCAAGATAGTAGCATAAAGGTACTTGAAGAGTGTTCATATTTTAGATATATTTTGGAGGTAGAATGAATGAGATATACTGACAGACTGGATGTAGAGTCTGAGAGGCAAATTTTAGCCAAAGATGACCGAAAGTTAGTCAACTAATATTTTCCGTAATTATGAAGTTTTACAAACATTTCAGGAAATGAAAGCATTTCAGGAAATGTTTTCAATCTGTCAGTATACAAACAATGAAAGAATACGTTATTCTAAGATGCTTGTCTTTGGGGGAAAATTACAGGTTAAAAAGGTTATATTAAAATTACTGGCTAGGAGCACCTGGGCGGTTCAATTGATTAAGCATCTGACTTGGGCTCAGGCCATGATCTCGTGGGTTTGTGGGTTCGAGCCCCGCATCGGGCTCTGTGCTGACAGGTCAAAGCCTGGAGCCTGCTTCTGATTCTGTGTCTCCCTCTCTCTCTCTGTCAATCCCCCACTTATGCTCTGTCTCTGGCTCTCTCTCGAAAATAAACTTTAAAAAAATAAAAAAAAAATAAATTAAAAAAATTATTGGCTATAGTTGCTCAACTAATAACGACACTTAGCTTATTAAGGCATCTCTGTTCCAGATTTACAACTTTATTAATTACCAGTGAGAAACTTGATTCCTGTTCTCATTAATACATTTCCTCATTTGAAAAGAAAAACGTTTCCTTATTTGATCAATGCCTTTATATGTAACCAATCTCTTACTGTGTCCTGATGCCTGAAAACTTTTTTTTTGATAGAAATAAAAAAGCTGATTCCAAAGATCATATGGAAATAGAAAAGACTTAGAATAGCCAAAACAACTTGAAGAAAATAACAAAGTTGGAAGGCTAATACTTCCTGATTCAAAGACATTGTCTAAAATAATGTAGGATTGACATTAAGAAGACAAATAGACTAATAGAACAGATTAAAACATCCACATGCATATGGATTAATATGTTTTAATAAAGATGCAAAGTCAGCTCACTGGTGGAAGGATATTCTTTGCAGAAGAGTAATGGAACAATTAGATCCAAGTGCATAAAAATAAACTTTGATCTATATCTGGTACCATATATAAAAATCAACTCAAAATGGCTCACAGACCTAAAGGTCATATCTGTACAAATTAACCTCCCAGAAGACGTAAGTTCATGTTACTTTCTTTTAGGCAATGATTTCATACATATGATACTAAAATAATAATTTATGAATGAAATTAACTTTATTAAAATTGAAAACCTTACTTCTTCAGAAGACACTATTAGATAATGAAAAGACAAGGCACATACTGAAGAGAAATATACAAAATATTTGATAAAACATGTATATCTAGAAACAAAGAAAGCTCAAGTTTCAGTAATCTTAAAATAATTGCCAAATTAAAAAATGGGCACTGTTTGAAGGAAATTTTACCCAAAAAGTTTATGGATATGAAAGAAGTGTGTGAAATGATGCTCAATATCATGAATCATTAGGGAAATGTTCAGTAAAACTACAAGCTAACATTAGACACTTATTAGAAAGGCTATAATAGAAAAGACTGGTCATATCAAGTGTTGGAAATGACATACAGAAACTGGAATTCTTATAGACTGCTGGTAGGAATGTAAAAAATTCCAATTACTATGAAAATGGATGAGCCATTTCTTTGGTAACTGAACCTAGCATATGACCCAACCATTCTGTTCCTAACCATTTACTTAAAGGAAATGCACTCATATGTTAATACCAATGCTTATATCTGAATGTTCACAGCAGTTTTATACATATGAGGCAAACATTGGAAAAAAACACAAAACATTCATTAATATAATGAAACATAATGAGCACAGTTTGGTATATTCATACAAAATAAATACTCAGCAATATAAAGGAACAAACTAGTTATACACACATGAATCTCAAAAATACGTTCAATGAAAGAAGTCAGAAACCATGCTATATTTTGCACGATTCAATTTATATGACATTTTAGAAAAGGCAAAACTGGAAACTGAACACAGATCAATTATTGCCCTAGGCTGGTAGTGGGGGCAGGAGGGGTATTGACTGAAAAGGGCTATGTGAGAACTTTATGGGGCGATGGATTAATTTTGCATACTTATTTATTTACTTGTTTATTTAGAGAGAACGAGTGCAGAGAGACAGAGAGGGAGACAGAGAATCTCAAGCAGGCTCTGTGAGCCTGAAGCGGGGCTCGATCTCACAAACCATGACATCATGACCTGAGACAAAATGGAGAGTCGGACGCTTAACTCACTGAGCCACACAGGCACCCCTAATTCTGTATCTTGATTGTAGATGAAGTCATAGAACCACATCCAGTCACCAAAGCATATTGAACTGTACATATTGTTATTATAGGTAAATAATACTTCAATTAAAAATAAATATGCCCATGTTTTTGTTACAAAATATTCTTTCTCATTGAATTGCTCTTTGTTATATTGCGCCTTCATATTTCTTTATTCTTTTCTTTATTTTATTGAATCATACTCCTTTTTAAAATTGCCCTCTCCTCTTCAGAGAATGAAAGAGTTATTTTAATCAGACTGGGTGTTGTATGGAAACCAATTTGACAGTAAATTTCATATATTAAAAAAAAAATAATAAATAAATAAATAAATAAATAAATTAAAAAAAAAAGAAAAAAAAAAAAAGAAGTGGCCTTAAATTTCAATATTCTTATACACCAGCTTATCTGCAGACTCTATGTTCTATTAGTACATGTCAGACATTGCACTCAGTACAATGAGGTATTTCTCATTGTTTTAATTCTCTGTAAGGCATATTTTATGACACTTTGTATAAACCTTCAAGATAAAAATAAATTGAATTGAGCTTGTTATAGCTCTATCAAAGAAGGATCCATTTGGAAAGAATTTTGTCTGAGAAGATAATGAGCAGGTACTTATGTTTGCATCACCATTTTCAAAATGGTGTCTCGAGAACTTTCTTTAAAAAATATGAATTTGAAACATGTTACATTGCTGTCCCACTTGAGACGTCTGATAGTTTAGATCTCCCATTAGCTTTTTTCCCCCAATCAAATTATCTTCTGCCTCAACAGTAATAAGAATTACATTTTTCATTGATAAATTAAAGTTTTACATCAACATTTCTTTAGTCCTTTTTCCATATGGAAGGGGAATGTTGGAATAGAGATTTTTTTTTTGTTAATGTAGCAGCCAAATATCAGTTCTATCACATTATGTTTTACGTAGTCAATGTCTTCTATCCAGAAATTATATGTCTTTCTCCTGTGATGTATAGTGTGTCCTTCATATTAAGATTTTCACGAGAAAAGGGAAATGCAAGTCGATGTAGCTCTGAAACAAATCACTTATAATTCGTTTTTCAAGGGATCCACTTGTGTATCAAAATTAGAGTAGCGTCATTTTACTTGGTGATTATGCGTTTAGAGTGAAAACATTTGCAGGAGTGTTTTTTGGTAAATATATGCATTATACTTAGGAAACTTGAAGTTATTATACAGAGGCATCCTATTTATCTTTTATCCAGTTTGGGGAAATTGACATTTTAAAATCAAGGTCGGCTTCTGTTATTTTTGTGTGTGTCTTTTAATTCATTTGATCATTCATTGATCTGGGAAACTATTTCCTGGTGCTTTGTGAGGCCCTTTGACGGTGAAACAGTTACACAATTAAATATCCGTAGGGAGTACTTCTGGCATTTTTCAGGAATACTGAAACTAATTCCAGATGATTAAAAGCCCAACTAAATCTGATTTAAACAAGTAAATTTGGATTCATTGACACACATAAAAGTAAGAATAGAGCCATCATTTGATTTGGCTGGTTTTGACAATACTTCTTTCTTTTTCCATCCCTCATTCGGTTTTCTCTGTGTTGGATTAATTACTAGGCAGACTCATATTTCCGCATTCATTTCTTACGTAACTCATGAAATACTAGTAGATCCTTTTCTTCTGAAAGTTTCTGAACTCCACAGCAGAAACTCATCTGGGTTATTCATCTCGTTTGAGTGTTTTCGAGGATATAAAGGCCACACTACCCTACACACATTAGATAACATTTGTGAATCAAATGTAATAATTAACATTTATTTATAGTTAAAAATATATCCAGCACAACTTTTAAGTATTTTTGCCTCACTTAATAATTATGACAACTGAACCGTCTTTATATAAAAGATAAGGACTATAGAATTTGTAAGAAGTAAATCACATCTTGTTTACATAGAAGGAGCGATGTATTTTATTACCTGTTAAAGCTTTCCATGTACCCTTCCTGGGATTATCTGTTCAAAAATTCATGATAGCAAGATAAACCAAAGGAAGATAACATTTAATGTTGCATTCAATATGTGTAATTAATTTCTTTTTCTATGCTGAGGGAAAAAAGTTCAAATTTTCTTTCCTCACTAAATAAGTATTGAACGGATCTATTTTCTTTCTTTCTTTCTTTCATTCTTTTTTTTTTTTTTCATCCTTAATTTAAAGGAACACCAAGTTATTGGTCTGTTATGAGTGTCCAATTTTTTGGACCAGGAATATGACTGCTTTAAGACAAGCAACTCCTAATTGGATTATTGACCTTTACTAGAGTTCTCAATTTCTCTTTGTCTGCTTTCTGCTGAAAACCATTATTTTCGGGAGGCATTTTTATTATGGGATGGCCTTTCCATTTTCTTTTATCCTTACATATTCAATTTATGTTTATCAGCTTTATTTTTATCTCTGCCCTTGTCCTTCACATTTGAGACTCAGTTAATTTCTTTCTTACTAGCACTCTGCTTCTATGTGCTATGTACTCTCTTGTTCTGCAAATGCTTGACAATTCAAAACAATTCAAAGAATGCTGACAAAAAACATGAGATACATTTTTATCTTGTCATGTGAACCTCCCATCACATCAATAATGTGATTTCACAGATTAGATGATCAACTTTGAATCATTAAATGTAGTATTTTAAATAAACATAATATTTTAAAATTAAAAAAAAGAGGAGGGGCAACCACACTTAAAAATGAGATGAGAGGGGCGCCTGGGTGGCTCAGTCGGTTAAGCGGCCGACTTCAGCTCAGGTCATGATCTTGCGGTCTGGTCCATGAGTTGGAGCCCCCCGTCGGGCTCTGGGCTGACAGCTCAGAGCCTGAAGCCTGTTTCAGATTCTGTGTCTCCCTCTCTCTGACCCTCCCCCATTCATGCTCTGTCTCTCTCTGTCTCAAAAATAAACGTTAAAAAAGAAATGAGATGAGAATTACCATGGGTAAAATCAAAAAATGGTTGAAACTACTCCAGCATCAGTCATCTTGCTGGGCTCCAGGATGAACATAAAAAGACACAACAAAGGGGCCCCTGGGTGGCTCAGGCAGTTGAGTGAAGGACTTCAGCTCGGGTTGTGATCTCACAGTTCATGAGTTTGAGCCCCGCATGGGGATTGCTGCTGTCAACTGAGAGTCTGCTTCAGATCTTCTGTTTCCCTCTTTCCCTGCCCCTCTCCTGCTCACATTCTCTCAAAAATAAAACATTAAGGAAAAAAAAAAAAAAGACCCAACAAGTAATGAAAATAATTTTGTCTGAAGTCTCTTATTTGGACCTGCTCTTTAGCGTAAGTTCTTGATTTTGGAGAGAACTTAACCTCAGAATCCATGATCACTGATAGAGTTGGAGAATCCACTGTGTTCCTGCCTCCGATTCTGGAGGAATCTAGAGGGTCAGGTTACCTGTCAGTTTGAAAATGGATCTATGAAATTCTCAACAACACTGAGGACTCTGGATTAAGAACTAGTTCTGAAATGAGAAGATTAGGGATTCAGGGAGAGGTAGTCAGTTATAAAAAAAAAAATATGGTAGAAAAAGGAAATGTAAACTCCGATCCACATCCACATATATGAACATATACAAAACATTATTCATTTATAGCATTATGACATTTTTATAATTTACATTTTTATAATTAGATGTTAGCTTACCATTATACACATTAAAGTATTATAATGGAAAACTGAAATTTGCTGACGTTTGGGAACATCATGGATATACAATATTAGAGAAATTAAATAGATTTATGCAAAATATTTTTGTTTGAACATGATTTTAAGGTCTGTTTTTTCATATATTTCTTTGATGTGGAATTTGGTTATAAATAAGGTATTAGAATCTTTGTAGATCCTGTTTTGCCTTGCTGCTACGTTATTAGCTAAGGTTTTTAACTAAATTTTTTCTTTTAAGTTTATTTTTATTTTTTGATGTTTATTATATCACACACAAGTATATCTTAGTTCTATATTTATAAAATAGCAATCTCTATGAAAATGATGATTTAATAAACATTTCCTCATATCAAACATAAATGCCTTCGTATGCATTCTTTAGATGCATATATATTTTTCTTTTTGTGACCTACTTCATTAATTATTATTTTTACTTGTGTCGTTGACATACAATTTTATATCAGTATCAAGTGTACAATATAGTGATTCAACATTTATACATTGTGAAGCAATCACCACTATAAATCTAGCTACCATATGTCACCGTACAAAGTTGTTACATATATTGTTTTCACTCAATTTCACATTACAAAGTTATGAGTAATATATTACAGCCTTTTAAAATACTGGATGGAACTCAAACATTTATCGATGATGTTAGCCTAGATATATATTTGTTCAGATTTTATTGACTTCACTTTCAATGTAGCTTATTTTGATAACCTCCACGTGTATTTGCTCTTGTCGACGATGAAAACAAAAACAAATTACTATCATTAGTGTGCCCTTTGAAGTAAGCTAATTTAGCACATACCTCTCAAAATGTGTCTTTGTCTGTGATTTTTCTATAATTTAAAGTGTATTGCTTTTGAAATTATTACAGTTAAGATAAAATAATTCTATAGTGGACAGTTGCTTTCCAGTCTGTCTACAATAACACACAAAAGTCTTTCATTGTGTTTTAACTTGGTATCTGCTATTCTATTTCAATATTCTTCCAGCTCTTTATGAGATGAATTCTCAATGGCACATTTTGTTCAAATAATAGTTAAGAAGTAATACAAACTGAACTGTTAGAATTATACATACTTAGGCACGTGGACTAGCACACAAATAATTCCTGAAACACAACTCATCTTTCACTTCAGTTGTGCCTTGTTGGGTTTCTAGGAGAGTGCAGAAGACAATGCAGAGAAGTTTTTATTTATTTATTTTTTTAATGTTCTCTTATTTATTTTTGAGAGAGAAAGAAAGACAGACTGCGAGCTGGGGAGGAGCAGAGAGAGAGGGAGACACAGAATCCGAAGCAGGCTCCAGGCTCTGAGCTGTCAACACAGAGCCCGAGATGGGGATGGGACTCACAGCTGTGGGATTATGACCTGAGCAGAAGTCAGACACTTACCTGACTTAGTCACCTGGGTGCCCCCATTGCAGGGAACTGACTTTAAAGTGAAAGCCCCCAGCATCTAAAATATCTAGAACAGCTATGGGCATCGAGCACAAAACATCGAGCAGGTTTGGTACCTAATTGTCTGTTATTTCAGTACCAGTCGAAGACACTTTTAATAAATTGAGGACATGTCAGAGGATGATTTACATGTGCTCCATCAAATAGCCAACAGTCCCCTTGTCCCGTATAGAAACTATGAATTTTCTTATCTACTCTTCCATTTTGTCTGTATGCTGGAGTAACGTCTAAGATGCTTTATCTGTGCCAAAGGCATTGTCCATACTGTGATGCTTCCAGAACTTCTGCCCACACTTGGATCACTGATGACTGAACTACCAAGTATGACATTTGTGCTGAGGGCCCTTTCTCCTGCAGCCCTAAAAACACCGAATGTCTGACTCTACCAATGTCTGCCCCAGAATGGTGCTTGTCAACGTGCCCTGAATTCCAACTGATATTTTTTATTAAACCATTTAGCAAAGTTTTTTCTTGCTCATTAATTGCAGTTCTATAGTCCTAGGAGTCAGGCATGAACCTACTTAGGGCAAAAACTAAAGGCAAAAATGAGTAATAGATACCACGTTTTAAAATAATCTTTTTCTGCAGTGTGGTTAAATTGTCCTCGACCATAATGTTAGTACCAATCCTAATTTCCTTTGATGTAAATGGTTTCCAGGATGATCCGTGTCCTTCACATAAACAGAGCCCAAATGAGCAAACACAACCTATATTCTAGACTTGCCTACACATGGCTAGACCTCAGAGTAGCAACGTGTAGGTCAAATTTGCACTTAGCTATATGCAGCTACGTGTAATTATAATAGAGTTTATTTTGGAAGACTTTTGGAAAAATATTTTCTCCTTCTTGATTTCTGAATATGTAAATATATTTTTGATTGTTTGTTTATTTGTTTTATGGTGGGAGAGAGAACTCTGATTTCCTTTATGAGTAGGTTATCAGGCAGCTGCACACATTCTTCCTCAGCTGCAGGCAGAAAGGATTTCTGACATGACAAGCATCACAAGTGAGTATTTAGTACAGAAAAAAAAAAAAGTAAAAAGACATCTTCAAAGCTCCTACTAATTCAATAGGAATCTAAGTCTGAAGAGGAAACGATTCCTTTTAATTATTCAAAAAAAAATTATCCTTTGTAGAAATCCAACTTGGCTGAAGCAAGCCAAAACACCCTCTCTTATATAGACAAAATGTATTTGCATCCCATCAAAAACACATTTGGGCATAAATTCCACCCAAATAGGAAATATCTGTCATTGGCAATGTTTAAAGGACATCTATAAGATTCAGAGTCACTGTGACTGACATGACAACATATTAGATTTTAAACTCTCCACAGTAAAATTTTGGGGGAGTCTTTTTACTAAACTTTAAGGTTTTTTTTTTTTTTTTTAATTTATTTTGAGAAAGAGAGAGAGAGAAGGAGTGTGCGGTGGGGGGGGGGGGGGGGCAGAAAGAGAGGGAGAGAGAGAATCTTAAGCAGGCCCCATGCTGTCAGCACAGAGCTTAACATGGGGTCGATCCCACGAATTGTGAGATCATGGCCTGAGCCAAAATCAAGAGTCAGATGCTTCCCCAGCTGAACCACCCAAGTGCCCCACACCTATATTCTTCTAGAAAAATGTAAAGTACATATAAAAGCAAGTGGCACTCTAGGTAATGTGATTGCACATCAAGTTTTACATATGGATGTGCCCAATTCTGGTTCTGGAAGGTTGACGTGGTCCTACATCACTATGATCACCGGATAATTAAATAAACATTAATGTTTGAAATCTAAACAGACTGGTACATATGAGAGGATCAACACATATATGTGTGCTTATGTTTCCAACTTACACAAGCATACCCCAGATATATTGTGCATTCAGTTCCAGACCACTACAATAAAGAGAGTCAAATGATTTTTTTGGTTTCCTAATGCATATGAAAATTTTGTTTGTACTAAATCGTAGCCTATTAAGTGTGCAATAGCATCATGTCCAAAAATATATACATACTTCAATTTAAAATTTTTTCATTGCTAAAAAATGCTAACCATCATCTGAGTGTTCAATGAGTCATAATATTTTTGCTGGTGGAGGGTCTTCTTTTTTTTTTTTCTTTTAATGTTTAGTTTTCAGAGATTGAGAGAGAGAGAGACAGAGCATGAGCAGGGGAGGGGCAGAGAGAGAGGGAGACACAGAATCTGAAGCAGGTCCCAGGCTTTGAGCTGTCAGCACAGAGGCCAACGCGGGGCTCGAACTCACGTACTGTGAGATCATGACCCGAGCCGAAATTGGACCCTTAACTGACTGAGCTACCCAGGTGCCTCTGGAGGGTCTTATTTTGATGTTGATGGCCACTGACTGATGATGGTGCTAGCTGAAGTTTGGGGTAGCTGTGGTAACTCCTTACAATAAGAGAATAATGAAATTTCCTGCTTCAATGGACTCTTCCTTTCATGAACAATTTCTCTGTAGCAGGTGATGCTGTTCAATGGCATTTCATTCAAGGTAGAATTTGTGAATTGGAGTTAATCCCCTCAACCTTTGTCACTGCTTTATCAACTAAGTTTATGTAATATTTTAAATCCTTTGCTGTCATTTCAACAAATCTTCACAGCATCTAAAACAGTAAATTCTATCTCAACAAAACATTTTCTTTGCTCGTTTATAAAAACCAACTCCTGATGCATTCAAGTTTTAAGGTGACATTGCAGCAAACCAGTCTCATCTTCAGACTCCACTTATAATTCTAGTTTTCTTGTTATTTCTACCATTTCTGCAGTTACTTCCTCCACTGGAGTCTTAAACCTTTCAAAGTCTTCATGAGGATTAGAATTAACTTTTTCCAAATGCCTGTTAGTGATATTTGGACCTCTTCCTATGAATCAAAAATTGTTCTTAACGGCATCTAGAAGGATGAATCATTTCCAGGAGGTTTTCAATTTACTTTTCCCAAATCCATAAAAAGAATCACTATGTATGCAGCTATACCATTATGGAATTTATTTCCTAAATAGTAAGACTTGAAAGTTAGAATTACTCCTTGTTCCATGGGCTTCAGAACAAACTTTGTGTTAGTAGGCATGGAAACAACATTAATGTTGTATATCTCCATCAGAGATCTTGGTTGACCAGATGAATTGTCAATGAGCAGTAATCATTTGAATGGAATCTGTTTTTTGAGCACTATGTCTCAACCGTGGGCTTACAAATATTCAGTAAACCATATTGGAAATAGATGTGCCGTCATACAGACTTTGTTGTTCCATTTCTAGGGCACAGGCAGAGTAGTTTAGCATCATTTTTCAGGGCTGTGGGAGTTTGGGAATGGTAAATGAACACTGGCTTTGAGTGAAAATCACCAGGTGCATTAGCCCCTAACAAGAGAGTCAGGCTCTCCATTGAAGCTTTGAAGCCAGACACTGACTTCTCCTCTCTCGCTATGGAAATCCTAGATGGCATCTTCTTCCAAAACAGGCTATTTCATCTCCACAGAAAACCTGTAGCCACCTTTGTGAATTATCTTAGCTAGATGTTCTAGATGACTCCCTTTAGCTTCTACACTGGCACTTGCCGCCTCACCTTGCACTTTGGTGTCAGGGAGACAGCGTTTTCCCCTCAATCTCGTGAATCCACCTCTGCCAGCTTCCAACTTTTGTTCTGCAGCCTCCTCACCTTTTTCAGACTTTGCACATTGAAGCTCTTCAGTCCAGCCCTGCTCTGGATTAGGCTTTGGCTTAAAGGAATCAAAATGTGGCTGTTTTGATCTTCTATCCAGACTACTAGAACTCTCTCCATACCAACAAAAAAAGCTATTTCATGTTCTTATCAATCATCTATTCGCTGCTTTACTCGACTTGCACTTTTCATTTCTTTCAAGAATTTTTCCTTTGCATTTGCTACGTGGCCAACTGGCACAAGAGGCCTGGTTTTGGTGTATCTCATCTGTTGACAGCCATCCTCACTAAGATTAATCATTTCTAGCTTTTGACTTAAAGTGAGAGATGTGTTCATTGTTCTTCCTTTTACTTGCTTTGCTGGAAACTGGTTACTAGAACCTCAGTCTCCATCTTAAAATTTAGTCATGCTCATTTCCTATTATATTGGTATCTGTTGTGTTCCATGACAGTCAATATTTTATTATGTATGCAAAGGTCAAGTTTTGTTAATTATAAAACTTCACTTATTTATGACAGTTGCTTGATGATAAATATATGCAGCATATTAGACTTCATATTATTTACCTTTCTGCTACTGACTAAATACTTTAACAACATTGGTTTTTTTTTACATGTATATGCTTGCTTCATGTGCAATTTAATTACATTGGATAGGCACCTCATATTATATAAGCAGAGTTGTCATAAAGGAGCCTGAATACAATTTCACCTACATGTTCAGTTAAGATTTTCTGCAACTTCACTTTTACCTTACTCTTTTTCTAAAGTTTTCTCATTTGAAAAGGTGTAACAAGGTGATTTCAGACTGTGAACCATGGGGACTAAGGTAGCTTCTCTTCAAACTGCTAATTTGTACCAATAAATTAACCAAGCCCATGGGACACTTAGAAACCTGTTGACTAGTGTGTTCATCTTCATTCTTCCTCCACCTACTGATTTTGACCTTGTTCCTGCTGTTTTAATTTTTTCTATGGCTGTAAATGTAGATGCTACAGTAAATAAATATGTAATAGTGCTATCCTAGTGTCCAATCTATTTAAATTTTGTGATGTTTTAGAGTTCCTAAAGTCAGAAAATCTTTTTTATAACTCAGAATGAGATAGTCACTTAAAGTTGCATGCAGGTTTGACCGCACTTGAAAATTTTCACTGACGTAATTTTTTTGCAATCAGAATGTAATAATTAATTTGTGTATACGAAGATTTAAAGTGTTATCTTTGCTTTGCATGGTCAACACATGATTCCCTGCAGCAGTTCGTGCAATATCACCACACACAGAAATTCACACTCCCACTGATACACTACCTAAAAGGAAAACTAGTAGATGAACTCCAGATCTTAAATAATTGTTCCCATTTGTGTGATTATATCATTTAACCTGAGGTTCATGCTAGAGATCAGACACATCACCGCTCTTTTGTTAGAGGAAATAGGGGGAAAGTGACATTTATCATTTGGTCTTTTTTAGTACTTGATGTTTAATTGCCAGGTATAATACGAAAGAGATACAAGTCTGCGTCTTGAACTCTTGTTTCAGGCTAGAAAATCTGGATTTCTCCTATATCTGATAACATTCTTGAGACTGGTTAGACAAACTGAGAGAGGGATTTTTTATTTTTCAGAATCAGTAGGAAATTTGGACTTCATGCTTGGAAGCAGAGCCTGGAATAAGCCTGACTGAGATTATTTAAATTTGGAAATTTTTTTTAGTTTGCATATTCTCATCCTGTACTTCTTGAGTCAGAACATGGGATAAGGAAATCTGGATCATTAAAACAGATATTTGTCCTTTAACTTTACTAAAACTGAAGGGTCTTCATTCAATGACCCATTAATTTAACTATGTATTTTCTGCCTTTCTCATTATCAAATGAAATATGACAATGGTTAAGCAGGGCTTAAAATAAAACTCAGAACCTTTCTATGCAAAAGCATTCCAAAAGCACAAATAATTTTAAATTAGGCTATGTATTTGATGTTTACATAAATACATTCAAAACAATGTCAACATAACACTAGGAACATTAGAAAATCAGGGGGCAGAGGCACTAGGGTAGTTCAGCTAGTTAGGCTACCGACTCTTGGTTTTGGCTCAGGTCATAATCTCACAGTTTTGTGAGTTTGAGCCCCACATCTGGCTATGCACTGGCAGTGCAGAGCCTGTTTGAGATTCTCTCTCTCTCCCTCACTCTCTACCCACCCACCTCCACCACACACACACTCATACTATCTCCCACTCTCTCAAAATAAATAAACTTAAAAAAAAAAAGAAAATCAGAGAACAAATTTATCAAAACTTTAATAAATATTATTCCACCTCTGGATAAAGAGAACAAAAATTGGTATGAAATGAATAAAGTTTTGATAACCAGAGGAAATAGCAAATGGGTTCATATATGTGTATAGGGAATCTGAATGGATGAGAAGAAAGTGTGGCAGAAAATACTGAAGTAAACAATGGAAATTATTTTTTCTATGAACTTACAATTCAAGAATCTCTGGCTATTAACCCCCTGCAGTAATGAGACTGGAACCATATCCAAGCTAAATTAGTAGTTAAAACCCTGCCCCTCTTCTTCATGGTATAGTAACAAGGTGTGGCCCTCCCAATCCCAAGCCAGAGCTGAAGAAATTATAGGGTGGAACTCTGTCATCTTGTCACTCACGAGAAGTATAGAGACCTGTAGAGGCTTTATAAACTAAATTGGCATTTAAATAAAAGCCTTCTAATTAGATTTGCTCCTACTAAAAACGAAGTTCTCACCAGGACCAGGATCTTAAAACATAACACCCCAAATATCTAAGATATAGCCCACTATTTCTTTTCAACAAGAAATAGGATTATCTCAACTTCAATAATAAAACAAACCAACACTGACCTGAAACATATGTTGGAATTACTGAAAAAGAGTTTTAAAGCAACTTTCAACATAATGTTCCAAGAAACACTGGTCAACACTTCTGAAACAAGTGAAAGAAATATGAAAATCTCAACAGAAATATCAAAGATATAAAAAGTAATCAAATGATAACTTGATAATTAAGTTTCCATAAACAAACAGAAAGCTTATTAAATAGGCTCAATGAGAAAAAGGAAACAATGGAGGCATCACTGAACTTGAAAATAAAGCAATAAAAATCATCCAGTGTAAATGACATAGAAAATATAGACAAAGCTAAGATTGAGCCTGTGACATCTCTGGGAAAATAATAAAAGATCTAATCTGTGTAATTAAAATTCTTTCTTTTTCTCTTTTTCTTTCTTTCTTTCCTTATTTCTCTCTCTCTTTCTTTATTTCTTTTATTTGTTTTGAGGGAAAAACAGAGGGTGCAAGCAGGGGAGGGGCAGAGAGAGAAGAAGAGAGAGAATCCCAGGCAGGCTCCACACTCAGCACACAGCCCAACACAAGGCTCAAACTCATGAACAATGAGATCATAGTCTGAGTCAAAATCAAGAGTCAGATGCTTAACTGATTGAGCCACCCAGGCACCCCACGTGTCATTAGAGTTATAGCAGAGAACAAAAGAATGGCTTAAAAAAAATGTTTGAGGATACAAAGTGGTACATTTTATCAGTTTGGCAATCCCAAAGGAGATAATCATAAAGAAAACCATGTACAGACAGTTCATAGGTCAAACTTCTGAAAAATCAAAGCAAAACATGTCTTGAGACAAGCTACAGAGAAATAAAACATTACAGGAAAATAGCAACTTGAATGATTACAGACCGCTCATTAGAAACCATGGAATCAAGAAGGAACTGGTACATCACTTTTCAGTGCTTAAAGATGACGTCAACAGGGAATTGTATATGCAGGGAACATATCTTTCAAAAATTTAAGTGAGGGAAAGGCATTCTGCCACGAAGAAGAGCTTAAGAGAATTTGTCACAAGCAGTTATGCTACACCATGGCTAGAGGAAGATCTTCACACAGAAGATAATAAGAGGAGGGAAGTTTGGATGATAGGAGTGAAAAAAACAGCCACATTTTAAAAGGGTAAATATAGGAGAAAAATAATACATTACTATTCTCATCTTCAGTTTCTAAAATTGTTTTATTATTAAAAGTACACTTGTAAAATTGCTGATGTGGTTGCCAATGTCTGTAGAGTTAATTTTGTATAATATTTTAATATTAGTTTTTTAAAAAATATTATCTCAAATGTAATCATGTGGTTTCTGAAGCTAAGATCAGAGGAATTGTTACTTAAAGTAATTATCACAATAGTTCACCTTGCCCAATTCTTCCCGTTTTGGGGGCAATATGATAGGAACCAATAGATAGTTAAGAGTCATATACAAACTGGATATTTGGTGCCACAGGGGAAGATCTCTGAAATTATAAATGTGTAAATTTACATAGGAGTGACATAGATAACACTCTCCCAGGAGAGAAACCATCAATCCCTAGTCCTTTATGATTATTTGTAATGTATCCAAATGACTTTATGTCTATAAGTTTTATCACATGTTGAAATATGAGCAAATTCTATGGAGAAGATAAAGAAGGCCCCTTCCCTAGAGGTCAACTATTTGACTCCAGGGTAAATAAATATTTGCCCTTGAATGAGAGAAGATGGCTAAAATTATAACAGCCTTAGAATATGAGAGAAATTGAGTCTGAAGAAAAAGTAACATTCTCTAGTATGCAATTTTTCTTTGCTGAAGAAACACAATTATTCAGAACTGTAAAAATAATAGAGACATATTTTTCCTGATAGTATTTCAGACAATTATCTCACAACTGAGTTGAGGATTGAAAGCACCTAGAACATGATATCTATATTCCACTTAGATGAAATATTGATAAGAGTAGACTTATATATACTCTATTTGTATGTTGCATCCCATGAAGCAAGTAATTAAAAAAATATACGGAGACCACCCAGAGACACTAGATTAAAAAAAAAATGTCACACAAAGTTTATATACTACATAGGAAGATAAAAAAGGAGAAAGGGAAGCAATAAAGAGAGGGACAAACAAAAAATGATAAAATACCACCAGTTTAAATAAAAAACAATAATTCCACTCAAATGATTCAAACTCATGAAATAAAAGAAATACATGAGCAGAGTGGATGGCAAAATGACTCAACTGTATAATCTCTAGAGGAACCCATGTCAAATATGTTATATTTATTGGCTAAAGGTAAAATGATGAAAAAAATATGCCATGAAGAAAATAATTAGAAGAAAGGTGAAGTGGAGAGGTTCCTGGGTGGCTCAGTCGGTTGGGCATCTGACTACGGCTCAGGTCATGATCTCACGGTTCATGAGTTTGAGCCTTGGGTCGGGCTCTGTGCTGACAGCTCAGAGCCTGAAGCCTGCTTCCGATTCTGTGTCTCCCTCATTTCTGCCCCTCCCCTGCTATGCTCTGTCTCTCTCTGTCTCTCAAAAATGAATAAACATTAAAAAAATTAAAAAAAAACAAGAAAGGTAAAGTGGACATTCTAATATCAGGCAAAGTAGATTGAAGAACAGAAAAAAAACTTTTTATCAGAGGTAAAGAGACATTACATAATGATAAAGGCATCAACTTATTGAGAAGATATAACAAAATTAATGTGTACCAACCAACAGCTGCAAAATACACAAAGGAAAACCTGTCTGAACTCAAAGGATAAATAGACAAATCCAGTCAGCCCCGTAGTGTAATGGTTAGCGCTCTGGACTTTGAAATAGACAAATCCACAATTATAGTTGGAAATTTCAAAACTTCTAAGTAATCAATAAAACACTAGCCAAATTTTGCAAGATTATAGAAGAGCTGACAATACCAGAAAAGTTATCTCTTTGACATGTACAAATCACTGCACCTGAGAGCAAGAACAAATACTATACCATGTTTTCATGAGATACTCATCAATGCAGACTCTATTTTACACCATAAAGCAAATCTCAACAACTAGAAATTTTTAGAAATTATTCAAAAATATGCTCTCTGACCATAACCTGATTGAACTAGAAATCAATAGTAAAAACGTATCTGGAAAATCTCCAAGCACTTAGAAATCAATTAACATAAGTCTAAATAAATAATGTGTATATCAGAGAGGAAGACTCATGGGATCAAAAAATTACTGCACTAACTAAAAATGAAAATATAATTACCAAAATTTATAGAATGCAGTAGAAGCAATGCTTAGAGGGATATTTATAGCATTAAATCAATACCAAGGGAAAAATAAAAGTCAAATCAATAACTATGCTTCTCCATAAAAGAGGAGAAAGAAGAACAATCTAACCTAAATGGAGTCGAGGGAGAGTAATTAGTAAAAAATAGTGAAAAAAATTAATCATATTGAAAACAGGATAATGTTACAGAAAATTAACTAAACCAAGAGCTGGTTCGTTAAACAATCTGTGAAATTCATAGAACTTTAACAAAGCTAACAAAAGAGAGAGAGAGAGAGAGAGAGGGAGAGAGAAGATATAAATTACCAATATCAAAATTAAAAGAGGGGTTATCACTGTTAATCCTATGGACAGTAAAATTTAATAATTGGATGTTACTAAAAATTTTGTCTACAAATTTGATAAATTTCATGAAAAGGAAAAATATATTGAAAAGCAAAAAAAAAAAAAAAGAAAGAAAGAAAAAGAATGAAAAAGAAAAAAACAAAACAAGGAGAAATAGATAACCTATAGCCATCTATTATTACATAAATCAAACAAATAAACAATTAATAATCCTACAAAAAGGGAAAGCTCCATTATCAGGATATCTAACTGATAAAGTCTACCAAACATTTCAAAAAATACCATTTCTCTACATGCTCTTCAGGAAAAAAAAAAAAAAAGAAGAAGAAGCAGCATAAGAAGTACTTTCTAACTCATTCTATGAGCCAAGCATTATCCCAATACTAAAATTAGACAAAGACATTACAAAAAAACAAAACTACGGATCATATTTTTCTCACATACATGTCTCTTGTAAACATAAACAAAAAAGTTCTCCACAAGGGACATTACCAAGATTCCAGGCTAGGTAGTTGTTAGCCCAGATTCTCCCATGGAATCATGAAAACAACAACAACAACAACAGCAACAACAAACAACTAGAGACTGGCTAAAATAACCATGTAAGAACTCTAAAGGAAGCACCAAGGTCTATGGGAATCAAGCCAATAACCAACCAAACAAAAGCCACATTCCAAACCTTGGGAAATTGTGTGATGTTTTTGCTTACCCTTGCCCCATTTCCTCCCCTACTCTTTATGGTCTGGAGAAGGTGGCAGCCCAATTCCTAATTCCCTGCCTTAAACTGGAGGAAGCAAAGCAGTCCAGAGAGACAATGTGCTAACCTATGTGGGTGCCTGAAATACTCGTACCTTTTTCACCTCATTTGGAGCTCAGGTAAGGAGAAGCGGGACAACCGGGTTCTCAGGCTGTGAGAAGCAGCTTAGAGAAACAGTCACTGCTCCTAAATTCTGACCTAAATAGGAAGCGTTTTGTACAAAAAATCTTTCAGACACTACAATAGTCATTTCAAAAGGAAAAATCTGTTCTATTAAAAGAATCTGATATGAAATACCTATTTAGATACATGGTTTGTTATCAAAACAATAGTAAAGCAAGAAAAAAGTAAACACCTGTTTGTAGTACATTCTAGTAAGTAAAAGAGCCAATAAATATAACCGAGTCTATTTTAGCATGTTACCCCTGACATCTTAAAGACAACTTATAAATTTTATCCCTAAAGTTTACCATTTTGAAAAGATAATTTGCTTGGTTTCTTTTGCACATGCAAACACAAAAATTCAATTTCATGTCTACAATTCTAGAAAACTTCATTTTACATGCGAACATCCAAATTGTTCATGATACAACTGTTAGGGTGCCTGTATTGTCTGCACAGACAAAATGTGCTTCTAAAGCTTCAGGGGCACCTGGGTGGCTCAGTTGAGCATCCAACTTCTGATTTTGTCTCAGGTCATGGTCTCATGGTTTGTGAGTTCTTGCCCCACATCAGGCTCCGTGCTGACCCCTCAGAGCCTGCTTAGGATTCTCTCTCTCCCTCTCTTTCTGCCCCCTGCCCTGCTCGCACACTCTCAATCTCTTTCTAAATAAATAACTTTAAAAAAAAAAATTAAAAAAGGAATTATGGGGATAGAAGATTGCAAGTCTGAGTCTTGAATTAGAATCCAAAGAGAAAACAAATATCATGCAAAAGTGTTCCCTCTCAGACTGTTTTCTTTGTTTGTTTGTTTGTTTGATTGTTTACAGATCACCTACCCAATGTGAGGTTGCCATAAAAAAAAAATGTAGACCATAATTCTCTGACTTTTAATTACCCAGCATATAGTTTTTGTCAGTTCCTGAACATTAATAAAAGAATAGCTTAGTTATCTTAAATTCCTTGAGACATTAACTATTCATATGGAATAATTCATAGCATCAATAATAAACGTAATTCTTCAGGCACATCCTTAATATAATCCAAATACAGATAGAGGCATGTATGTTTTCATAATTATCAAATTGCAAAATAAATTGATGCAATTCAAATCATCACAAAATACCATGTATAAAATATTAAAAGATTAAAAATATATTACTCAAAAAAATTTTGCAAAGCATTGAGAGAACACATTTTCCTTTTCTACCAGAGTAGCTAGTATTTAGGATTTATCTTTAGCTATCAACTGATGCTAGTTGTTATGATGTTAGTAGCTTTGTAAGAGAGTTATTACAGATATAACCAGATGGATAATTGTTTTTATAATTTATAATTTTGAATTAATTTATTCTTCACATTTCAGATGAACAATACTACGTATCTAGTTCTTAACAATTACCTTACAATAGGTAATAAAGGCTTCATACAGCTTTATCAATCCCAAGCCCATTCCTCTCAATTACTGTAATTTGCTTAGTGGAGTTTAGCCAAATTCCACATTCTTTGCAGTTTAACCACTGATTTTGGGAACAGGAATCTTGGTCATGTTGAAATGTAACTCCTCATCTCCACAAAAGCATCTGTTTTCCTTTAGAGATGCCATTAGAATTGGCTGGGAAAAGTAGATACATCAAAATCTATGGAATCTTTTTGAACTCAGATATTTGTTCTGCTACTTTAGTTCATATTTGAGATGCAGAATATAAATAAATAGATGTGCAAATATAGCATTTTCTCATTAGTTTGTTGTGAAATTATTTAACAACCTAACCAACGTGACCAAGATATATGTAAAGAAGGGTCCTCAAACATTTAAATAAACTTCTCTTGAGTGGGTACATAAGGAAATACACTGTATTTCATGAAAGAAAGTTATGGAAGATTGATCAAAAAAGACAAGCAGACAGGCTATGACAATATGATGTTTCACTGGATGTTTTCATGTTTAATATGTTTTTCCATGATCATTTCTATTAAAGATAGTCTGTGTTTGGTCATCATGAATATACTGTAAATTCTGATAGAGATAGATAAAATGAAATGAATTTTCCAGTTATTTCAAAACTGACCATGTGATGAAAATACTCAAGTGTGATATTCACTTAGTCATGATGTAATAGATTCAATTGATCCTAACAACCACCTGATAAATGTGTCTTTTTATTATAAAAAGTCCAACACCCTATACTTTTGTGCAATCCCTCACAGATGTTTGTGTAAGTATATATTAAATTTTTAAATAAAGAATAGATCTAGTCATGAGGAACAGGTGATTCAGAAAAAAAAACAAAAACAAAAAAACAAAAAAAACCCTTTCCACTGAGGACAATAAAAATGCTAGATGAAATATAAAGGTCATCTTCTTAGAGGTATCAAAGTTATATAATAAAGAGCAATTATCTAACTTAAACTGGACAAAAATGATCGTCTGGAAATTTAGTCCAGACTCAAAATCAATTTTCCTTGAGTTCATTTTCTGATCTTGATGGCAAAGTTGCAAGTCTGAGCTGCCGTTTTTGTGACCTCACAAACACAGGGAACCTTTGGTTCAAGCTCAGCACACAACAAAATAGTGAACTATGTTAAACCACCCTTCATGTTCATGTAAGCTGATACCCTAAAGGGTTTCACTTTGGAAATAAGACAAATGTAACTTAAATTGTCACATTCAGAGTCAGACTTATAGGCCTATGTTGACTTATCAGTGCAAACTCTACAGTGTCCATTAAGGTGTTGTCATAGAACATTCAAATGATGCTATATAACACACGGCCAATGTAATATCCAGATCTTAATTTCTAAAGATCTTTCTCCAATAAAAGGAACAAACCCTTCTTGAAAAAGTGGTTCATTCCATGAAAATGCAAGATAAACCCTGAGCATCCCGTGATTTCAGAAAGCAAAGAAGTGGGGTTGCCTGGGAGGCTCAATCGGTTGAGCGTCAGGCTTCGGCTCAGGTCATGATCTCGCGGTCTGTGAGTTTGAGCACCGCATGGGTCTCTGTGCTAACAGCTCAGAGCCTGGAGCCTTCTTCAGATTCTGTGTCCCCCTCTCTCCCTGCCCCTCCCCCGCTTATGCTCTGTCTCTCTCTGTCTTAGAAATAAACATTAAAAAAAAATTAAAGAAAGCAAAGAAGTGCCCCCAAAATGGAAGTATGTCAAAGGATCAAAGGAGCCAACCTGAGGGAGCTCCCAGTGGTCAAACTGAGAACAGCACATGGAACAGTAATAGCATTTGGTTTTATTTCATAATGTGAAATAAATACTCATGAGCCCTGACTTATTTAAGTATATAAGGGATTATATGGTAGCCCTGAAAAAGCAAGAAAGATTCCCCCACGCAGACTCTGGTTTAGACGTGTAGTTGATGATATCCCCCAAGAGAATTTGAGAGAATTGAGAGTTCATAACTCATACAAGAGACTCCCGAGAGGAACTGAGCGAATGCAAGCAAGTCCAGATTGGTTTGGTTAAAAGCAGAGTCAGTGGGTTTGGGCCCTTATAATAGCTAAGGGCTAGATGGGGTAAGAGCTCTCAAAAACAAGATTGAAATTTCCCACCAGTGCAAACACCTGGGTCTTCTTATCTGCCTGTCCAGATGTGGAGCCAAAAGGAAAGAGGGAATGTGGTCTAAAAGAAGTCACCAGTCAAATATCAAAATAGAGGTCAAGCATTTTATTTAGGAATAAATAAATAAATAGGGAAGAACAGGAAGCTCTTCCTTACAGAAGAGAGAGAATTAGGAAAAATAGAATCATTATTAGACTGGGTCAACCTTCAGAAAGAACCAGATTAAAATTTTATATACCTCAAAGATTAATTAGCATCAGCAGCAGATAATAATTGTCAAAAGATTCAAAAGAACTCTTTGCACACAGAGTACTTAGAGGTTTCTCTGTCTCTGTTTCTCTGTCTCTCTCTTCTCTCTGTCTCTCTCTTCTCTCTGTCTCTCTCTCTCACACACACAGACACACAGACACAGACACACGCAGATACACACACACACACACACACACACGGAAAATTGACTTGGTCATCAAAGGGTATTGAACAGAGCCTATGACTTGGGAGAACAGTTTCACTTTTAGTGAAGAATATCTTTTTTGCTGCTCTTTAAGAGTTTGAAAAAGTAGATATGCCTTTTGATAAGGAACGTCAGAGTACATTTGGTATCTTAAACTACTAGGAAAGAAAAGTGATAACACAAAGGAGAAATATACATGAGCCCTGGTGTATTTGATTAGAAAAAATACAGCTTCAAGTAATTCTCTCTTTAAAGTAATTCAGTCACATAAGATAAATCTTAATATTCCTAATTTCTTTTCTTAACATGGAGGTATAAATAATGCTTGGGTTGTTCACTAGAAACTTAGGAACTTGGGGTTTCTGTTTAAAGTGAACTTGTGAATAAAGGATTGGCAAAAACCTAGCTCCTTGTATCTATTAGTGGACTTTTGTACGATAATACATTTGCTTTTTAAAAGTAGAAATACTAGGGTGTCTGGGTGGCTCAGTGATTAAGTGTTCAACTTTGGCTCAGGTCATGATCTCACAGTTCATGGGTTTGAGCCCTGCATCCGGCTCTGTGCTGACAGCCCAGAGCCTGGAGCCTGCTTCGATTTCTGTGTCTCCCTCTTTCTCTGCTCCTGTTCATGGTCTCTCTCTCTCTCTCTCTCTCTCAAAAATAAAGAAACAATTTTTTAAAAAGTAGAAATATTAAAAATAACCAATAATTAAAAATAATTAAGATCTTAAACTAGTTACATTCATCCCAAAATACAGAAATGTCGCTACTTTCTTAGAGGTCCACTCTGATCATGGTGAAATTTCTCCTATCCCTCAACATTCTTCGTACATAAAGAAATATGGGAAAGATAAATAAATGGGTTACCTGGGAAAGCATATAAATTTATTTGCAAAACAAAAAAAAAGTTGGACATGCCATGAGATAGTAAGTTTACAACAGAAATTTAGGCACCCTTTCTATTCAATGAAGAAAATATGTGAAATGGATCACTTTTGCTTGGAATTCATGTTTTCTTATGCTAACAGACAATGTGTATTTAATGAATAGTCACTAGTGTTGTTATTTATTTTCTTATAATAGCAATACAAATTAAATTTTAATTCATAGAAATGAAAATTCTTGCGTAGTATCTGACAATTTTAAGTACATATTTGACATGTCCCTTATTGAAAATTAAGCAAACTGACTTATTTTAATTTTTTATAAGGTTTAGTCCACAAGTAGAAAGTGCCACAGAAAAATGGCCTTTGCGTATACCTAATTTTGAAAGCTTTGAATTATATTTTTGAGGTCTCGGTTGTTTTGCAGCTAACCCTCCATTTATATGTAGTGGTTTTCATGGGCCATAAGTCATTCATTCTCTAACTTCTGACTTTGCATGAATATTTATATTTTCGTGAATCCTATCATGAACTCTGATTTCTTCACCTTAAATCTTGTTTTTTTCTGACCTGGTCTTTGTTTAGGTTTCATGCCAAAAGGAATAAGTAAACAAAAGGAACATGTCTTAGGACTGTTACCCTCTAGCAAAGATTTAAAGGTTTTGCTTAACCATAATCACTATCACATACGTGAAATGACAATTTAGGAAGGTAGACATATGGGATCATTAATAAAGCTGACCCTTCCTCTTGGCAAGGGCAATAATATTCTCTTGTACAAACAGTTAGATTGGGCAACGTGATTAGAAAACAAGCCTAGTAAAAATATCCCTAGATAATTTTGCTGAAGTACAGAATGTCCACGGGGATTTGCTAATTGAATTGTTACAGGCATGGTTGAGCAAGTTAACTACTGTGTTTCCACGTGTTCAGGGATTCACTGTGTCTCATTATGTCAGCCAAGACTGATTGCCGGAAGAGGGGTGTGTGTCACAGTTGAAAACAGTTTGTCTCCCTGGAGGTGGGTTCAATGTTGGTGTAGCGATAATTGAAGTTTACAAGTAAGGCCACTGTGTTCTTGTGTTAGTGGATGCATTTTATAGGAGAGCCAGAATGCTGCCATTTATTTCTCTGATTATCTGATTAATTTTCAAAAATTAACATAAATAATTTATCATGAGTAACAGGTAATATTTTGGGGCCATATTTGTAAAGCAAACCCAGAGCCTGAGGACCTTTTATTACTGAATAATTTTCTTGAAATATAGGCTATATTCAGTTGCACATATAGGAGAAGTTAAAGAGATATTAGTTAACTATTACTTGGATGCTTGAACGTAGACAAGATCCTGCACAATCAAAGCAAATATTTCTGGAGAAGATGATAGAAATTAGCCAAAACACAATTTTGTAGACAATAAAACTGTTTTCATGATACCATTTTTCCAAATTGTCTAAGATGGAGTTCTTGTCTATAATGTTCAGTCTTCTTACGCCTTAATGTTCAGTCAACTTTTTTTCCCAGCTGTACATTATATTGAAATTATATTTCTACAAGTTTAACGGTGTTTGGGGGTGAATGCATAGTTATGTGTGTGTGCGTGTGTGTGTGTGTGTGTGTGTGTGTGTGTGCAATACTTGAAAGTTGTTTGCAATTTAGTTAGGATTCTTTGCTGTTTCATTATATTTTAAAAGTCATTTTCCCTATTGCTCTTCATCAAATAGCAATGTATCTGATACTCCCCCCAAAATGACTTGTAAAACAAGAGTGACTAAGCAACATTTCAAATAGACTTTGCATATTATATTTTATATGATCAAATAATGGAATGGAAACCCTATTCCTGTAGAAAGTTCCTTTATTTGTTATTAAAACCAGCTTATCTTTTCCCATTATATCATCAGGTATATTTCCAGCTGGAGGTCAGAAGATGAGAGAAAATTTGTAGAAGGAGAGAGAAAAGTGACTTCTCTGAGGCAGGTGCTATCGGGGTCCCGCTTGTGTTGATTTGTCCCCTATTTCCCCGCTACACAGTGAAAAGGTGAAGAATACTAGCTGACTCATGTGTTGGAAAGATTAAACAAAATCCAATGTGTAGAGTAGCACCTTTTTTCTGTAAAAAAAAAAAATGCTGCTTGGCCAATATAAAATCTTTGTATTATTCTTAGAGTTGCTATGTAGTTAGTTAGAATCACTACTCATTGCTAAATTGAAAATAAGAATGATGGGCATTCCCTTTGGCTCCCTCCACACACATACTGGAAAGAATTTGGACAAATAATGGGTTATTTGTCATTTAATCTTTTAATTATTTATTTATTTATTTATTTAAATTTGTATTTATTTTTGAGAGAGAGGTAGAGCATGAGTGGGGGAGGAGCAGAAAGAGAGGGAGACACAGAATCCGAAGCAGACTCCAGGCTCTGAGCGGTCAACACAGAGCCTGACGTGGAGCTCGAACCCATGAACCGTGAGATCATGACCTGAGCCGAAGTCAGACACTTAGCCGACTGAGCCACCCAGGCACCTCTGTCGTTTAATCTTTTAAATAGTAAGTTTTTGGTTATCGAGAAGCTTCCAGGAACCTTTGTAAATTCTGAGAATTTTAAAACAATAATTATATAGATACTCATAAGTCTTTTTACCAAAAAAAACAAAAAAACAAAAAAACAACAAACTTAGGTTTATAGTTGACAAAGTCCTTGGCCTATTCTAACTACATTCCTTTTACAGTGCAGAGAACCCCTGAATCAAACAATGAAGTAGGTTAAAATGAAGGATAAGTGTCAGCGATGAATGGAAAAGATGAAAGGTGACTTTAGAAGAATGACTTTGTATATTTCTCCACATGTTTTGCGCTTGGTCATTGCCCAGAAAATCCCAGTAAATATTGTTTCTGTGAAATCACACTCAGGGATGATCACTCTGCATTTTAGAAGCAGTTTTTCCATTCTCCATTCCCAACCCCTTTGCATGTATGTAAGAAGCAGGACAAGGGTTAGACATCAACATCTTCTGACACGGATCGGCATAGAAATCACAGGTACATGACAAATGCTAAGCACCTACTTAATAAGAAATTTCTCAGACATTTCTTCAATTTCTGAGGGTTACAAATTTCCTATTTTACGTAGAGAACTAACTTACTAACTAAACTCTCCTTCAGAATGCACAGGTTTACTGTAGATTTTAAAGGGATACAAAAAAAATGGAATTTGAGAGCTCTAAGTATACAAGATACTCTGTGGTTTCTATAGAGATAGCCTCTACATTCTATTTTGTTCAAAGCTCCTGGGAAGAAAAAATAGTCACTATAATACCTGAAGATTGGTCAGGGCAAAGATATCTTCTGGTGCTTCGAACTCTTGGTCTAAAAGCTTCTATGAAGGTAAGAAATAGATAATGAAGTTGATGGGTTAGTGAAGAGCTTGAATTCCATTGATAAAATTATTCTTACCGTTTGAATGAACAGAGCCAGAAATCCCTTTAATTACCTCTGTGTCTTTTTTTGCCTTGTTTTCTAGTCACTCTGTCTCTCTGTCCATCTTTATATTTCTCAATTATTTTTTCAGCACTTAATTAAATTACTTCCAATTAAATCAGAAAAAAATACATATTTCACTGGAGCAAAGCACAGGAGAATATAAACCAATATTTACACAAAAGTATTTTGCATGAAGGGTAATGCTATAGTCAGTAATTATTGATATCTTGGTTTTAAAGTTTCATGTTTTATTATTACTAAGAATGAGCCACAGTAAATCTTTTCTTATAGGGTGAAACCATGACTTTTTCTAAAACTTATTTTGAGATGATGTTTTTTAAACAGAAATGACTATAAAAAACAAACTTTGCAATAATTTCTTTCAAATGAAAAGCTTTACTCTAGACCCTACTTATTTTTGTAAACAATATATGTTTTCTGAATCACATTTATAAAGCTTAAAGGCATAGAAATCTGATATCTGCTCATGAATATACATTGAGTCTTTTTTTTTTTTTTGCATAACGTTAGCTGTATAATCAAACCATAGCACAGAAAACCAACATTAGATCTGATTAGGCTGGATACGAGAAAATGCACAAAATAATCATCATAGTTTACTGTTTGTGTTTTCACAAACTTTCTTATTTTACCTTCTACGTTTCTCAACTAGATCCGTAATTATATCTTTATTGTTCAGTTATTATATAAGAGGGGAAAACATACTGTTTGAAAAAATATTTGTGGATACAAAGATGATATCATCATACTTATGTATACTCTTTGGAAACATGTCCATTTTACTTTGAAGGAAGGATGGTTATTTGTCTTCATTAGAATTACAACTATATTTTTTCCCCACTGGCTTTATCTTTTCTGGGAATCTTTCATTCAGTGAATAACATTGTATTATAGCCTACTAGTGATTTAAATACACAACACACACACACACACACACACACACACACAGATACAAGAAAAAAGCAAATAAAAGAAAGTAATACACAAAAACCCTCTCAAATAGTTTGTTGCCTTCATTTTATCTTGATTCACTGAAACATTTTTTGTTGCTCCTTTTTAAGCTTCATTCATGTTACAAAACAGGAAACCATAGCACACATTTTCTTTCTTCTCTTTCTTCTTGCTTTTTCTCCCTCCCTCCTTCCTTCCCTCAGTCTTTCTCTCTTGTTTTCTTTGTTGCTTTCTTGCTTTCCTGTGTTCCCCATTTATCTGTTTATTCATTTTTTTAGGCTATTGATACAATGGCAGAAAAGTAGAAAGAATCAAAATTATCTCCAAGGATGCTTCAAGACTCCCTCTGCCATGCTCCAGAGCTCTAGCATATCTCAGAAAGGAGCTCTTATATGTGTCTGGTACTCCAGTTTTTATGCCTGGTGCCCTGATTTTTGCAGCTGTTACTCAAGAGATACCCTTCAATCACCTGGCTCTAGGGGGCTGGGGGGCTTCCATTCCTGGGACCCACTGGCTCTGTAACAATCAGAGAGACAGTTCTTGACAGGAAACCACCCCCCCAGGGCACTTCAGGAACAGCAGACTAAAAACACACCCCCAGCCTTTCTGTGAAGCCTACTTTTTTGACCTGGAGCTTCAGCGTTAAAGGCAGACTTCATATTTAACAAGTACAGGCTGCAAAGGTGCTCTCACAGAATGGAGGCTGAGCATGGCATCTTGGCACTCTCCTACTTTGATCCAGCTCACTCTTGTCTCCCAGAAAGGAGGTTATGCATTCATCTGGAGCCCTCGTTTTTCCCACTGCTACGCAGGAGACATCTGCAGATCATCTGGCTGTGGTGGCCAGTGGGGCTTACACTTGCGATCCTATAAGACTATACATATTTATATTCTTTAAAAGCTGTTATCTGAGGGTCTAGTTTTCAATCAACCTGATCTAGGTGTTAGGCTCACGTTTGGGACACTACCTCGTCTTGGCATACCTTCAACTACTGGGAGCTATTAAAAATAAAATAAGCTGCTTGGACAATCACAAACGTTTGAGAGATAACAAAAGCTAGGGCAGGGTTGAAGGATACAGCTGATCTCCTATACAACAAGCCCAACTTTTCAAGACCGAGTGAGGAGGCTGTTTCACTTAATATATAGAAACAAACACAGAGAGTTGAGCAAAGTGAGGAAACAAAGAAGTATGTTCCAACCAAAAGAAAAAAAAAAGTAAAACCTTAGGAAAAAACCATAATGAAATGGAGATAAGTAATTCACCTGGTAAAGAATTCAAAGTAATGTTCATATATACGCTCACCAAACGTGGGAGATGAACAGATGAACAAAATGAGAGCTTCAACAAGAAGTACAATCTTCCAATTATAAAATAAATAAATCATGGGGATATAATGCACATCACAGTGATTATTTAATGACTATATTGCATAATTGAATGTTGCTCAGACAATAAAGACAATAGTTCTTAAAAGTTCTCATCACAAGAAAAAATTTTGTAACTATTTATGGTGACAGGTTTTAACAAGACTTATTGGGGTGATTATTTTTGCAGTGTTTAAAAATATAAAATCATTATATTGTACACCTGAACTAGCATAATGTATATCAGTTACACTTCAAGAAATATTATTCTTTTTTTAAAATATTTTTTGAAGTTTTTTTCTTTTGAGAGAGAAAGAGAATATGCATGCATGGACACAGACAGAGGAGGGGCAGAGAGTGAAAGAGACAGAGAGAGAGAGAGAGAGAGAGAGACAGAGAGAGAGAGAGAATCCCAAGCAGACTTATGCTGTCAGCACAGAGCCCAATTCAAGTCTCCTACCCATGAACCGTGAGATAACGACCTGAGCTGAAACCAAGAGTCAGACGCTTAACCCACCAAGCCACCAGGCACCCCAAGAAATATTATTCTCAAAAAACTCTCAAGAAAGTGAGGTTTATATAAGAAGCAGACAATCATCCTATAACAAAACCTTCTTAAAACCTCAGGGAAGACATGAGGGTCTTACCACTCCTATTCATCTTCAAGTTCTGTTTTTATGTTTGAAATTCAAAAAAGTGAATTCACTCTGTGGAAGATCAACAGCAGGGTTAACCGAATTTCCTCCTGACAGGAACTGAAAAGAAACATGACCGGAAAGCAAAAGCATCCTGTGGAACCAGTCTAGAAAACATCCGCACAAAGACGTGTGCATGCTTGTGTGCGTGTGTGTGCAAATGCATCTTCATGCACGTGCTGGGTAGACACATTTAACTGGAATCATATTTTACACAGTCTGTGTCCTAACAAAAGGTAATTGCAGAAATAACAACAATAAAATTCCTGGAAATGTAGCTTGCGATTGACATCCAATAGCTCTGTCATAAAACATCTGCCATTGCTTTCCAAATAGATGGGAAATAAACTGCTCTTGGATAAAAGAACATGTCAGGGAAGTCCTAGGAAACACCCCAGCGGACATCTTCTTTGTGAAATACAGCTAGGCCATTCTGCATCATTCTAGTGCCAGGCTAGCATTTTTCTAGCCGATCTCAATATCTTGAGATGCAATAATTTCACCACAGTTCCTAATAGTCATCACCAACCAGGTACATAGAGTTTATTACTTCATTCTATAACAAAATGACAGAAACAGTTTAGTGATGATGTCCCAGAAAACATCTATTTACATTTGTCTATGCCTGGTAATTGTGGGAATAAAATATATTGTCTTTTAGAGATAAGACTTTTGAAAAGCAGAATCACAAAAAGATTTACCAAATAGTTACCATAATAATAACATAGGTAAGGTGTCCGTAAATTGAGGCAATGCCAAATCTTATTGATTTTTGTCATCAATAAGTGTGCACTGAACGATCACCCTGTAATTATCACAAGTTTGGGTCCTGACAACTAGCTAAGTGAATAATAAAGTTCATTTTAAAAAATAGGCATTGTGGGGGCACCAAAGTGGCTCAGTCAATTAAGTGTCTGACTCTTGATTTTGGCTCAGGTCATGATCTCACGGTTTGTGAGATCGAGTCCCGCATCAGGCTCTGCACTGACAGGGTGGAGCCTGCTTGGGATTCTGTTTCTCGCACTCTCTGCCCCTCTCCAGCTCGTGCTCACTCTCTCTCAAAATAAATACATAAACTTAAAGAATGTGATTAAAAAATAGGTGATGTGTAACTAGTTATAAGGAACAGATCTTGTAGGATAGATTTTGTGAACAAACCATAGCATGTTTGACTATAACTCTGGAAAAGCATACAAATCAAGACAGAAGAATTTGAAAGTAGCTTAGTTGTTGTTGTTTTTTAATCTAGGAATTGACTATTTTAGAGTTAATCTAGTAACTCTCTATCTTCAGATTAAGAATACCATACTCTGAAAATAGAATACACTTCCATTGTAAAAAATAAGCCTAATCAACAAGATATATACATACACTTTAAAATTTTTTTAATGTTTATTTATTTCTGAGACAGAGAGAGAGCATGAGTGGGGGAGGGGCAGAGAGAGAGGGAGACACAGACTCAGAAGCAGGCTCCAGGCTCTGTTCTGTCAGCACAGAGCCCAATGAGGGGCTTGAACTCATGGACCGTGAGATCATGACCTGAGCTGAAGTCAGTCGCTCAACCGACTGAGCTACCCAGGTGCCCCCATACACTTTTAAATACATATATTTATATATATATACACACTTCTAAATATACAGATTTATATATATATATATATATACAGTATATATATATATATATATATATATATGTATATGTGTGTGTGTGTGTGTGTGTGTATATGTACTTTTAAATACACAAATTGTACTCCATTAGAGGAATTTATACTTCCAAAGGACATTTATTTTAATTAGAAATAGACAGGAGCATTGACCTGATGGCTCATGACATGGCACTGTAAGAATGACAATCTTAATGCTGACATTTTTTTCCTCCAAAACAATTTTATATTAGATAAAATTACCCCTTTTAAGGTAATATTCATTAGAATTTTTATTTCATTGATTATGTACAACCTTCTGCCTTCATGGGATGTAGAAGATTCTGAGTCGAACATCAACTGAAGCTTTAGTTACATTCAACAAAATCTGATTTTAGGTGTATCTGTGTATATGCATATGATGAAGAACTATTAATTGATGTATTTTCCTTCCCTATAATCTTTTCGTATTGTGTCTTGAGGCAGGGATTTTTCTCAGAGAAGGATATTAAAATGACACCAAGGAAAAGAACTCAGAATCTTTTAAGTTTGAATATTTAGATTCAAACAGGAAGAACCTTGTGCACTATTTTTATCTATGCCTACTCCTTTCTTCAAATCAAAACAATGTTATTTAGGCTGGAAAAATGGAAGGGAGCTGGAGAGTGTATGTTGCCCTGGGCCCATCCTTTATACTGTGGGCAGAATGTTGGAGAGAAGCTTAAAGGAGTCTCTGCTGAAATACATGATGTTCACATTGTACCTTAAGTCACACTTTCAGCATCTAGCAGTGGATATAACCCGTCTCTGGTAAAGAGCATCAAAGACATCTCCAGAGTACATGTCAAAGTAGGAATGGCAGCATGATGGGTATAGACGTGAGAGGATAAGATAAAATATTACTATTGAATGAGCAATTTCGCTTCATCATTTCTTAATCTTCTTTACATAAGAATGATACTACATCTCACCACTATCATCCATGCTTACTTCTGTCCAAGAATGGCAGCATGAAGCCAGTGGAATTCTCCAAATCTGGGAGACATATACAGGCATATTGAATGATGGCTGTGGACCACAGGAAGATGGCCGCTTTGAACAGGAAGGAATGTGGGCTGATATGAACCAGATACATGAAGACCTTGTGTAATAGCAGCAGAGGCAGTGTCCATCAGCAACTGTGTGGGACAGGTCTCAGCTGAAGCAGGTGCAGAATAGAACCAAGAGAAGAAGCAGATAAGAAGCATTTAACAAAAAAGGCACAACATCATCTTAATGGTGAAATACTGAAACCCTTCCCCCTAAGTTTAGGAATAATACAGTGATGTTCCCTCCTGCCACTTTTAGTCAACATTTCGCTGAAGGTTTTAGTCATGGTAACTAAGTAAGAGTGAAATAAAGAACACCAAGTATGGAAAGGAAGAAGGCAAACTACAGGCATACCTGGCTGTATTGCACCTCGCTTTACTGAACTTCACACATCAAGTGTTTTGTTTTGTTTTGTTTTTTAACTAATTGAAGGTTTGTGGCAACCCTGAACTGAGCAAGTCTGTCAGCGCCATTTTCTAACTGCATTTGTTCCCTTCATGTCTCTGTGTCGCACTTTGGTAAGTTAGCAGTATTTCAAACTTCTTCTTTTTTTAAACAGTGTTTATTTGTTTTGAGAGAGAGTGTGGGGGAGGGCCAGAGAGAGAGGAAAAGAGACCGCCAGTGTGGAGCCTGACATCTGCTCAGTTTCACAAACTGCTAGATCATGACCTGAGCCAAAAACAAGTTAGACTCTTTACTGACTGAGCCTCCCAAGCACCCCTCACACTTCTTCATTATTATTTTATTTGTTATGGTAATCTGTGTTTAGTGATAGCTAATATTACTGTTGTAATTATTACCAGGGCTCACAAACAGCATGCACAGAAGTCAGTGAACTTAATCAGTAAATTGTGCGTGTTCTGGCTGCTCCACCAACTGACTCTTTTCCTTTCTCTCTCCCTCTTCTCAGGCCTCTATTCCTTGAGATATAACAATATTGAATTTAGGGAAATAACTAGCCCTACAATGGTCTCTAAGTGTTCAAGTAAAAGGAAGAACAATGAGCACATCTCTCACTTTAAATCAAAAGCTAGAAATGATTAATCTTAGTGAGGATGGCTGTCAACAGATGAGATACACCAAAACCAGGCCTCTTGTGCCAGTTAACCAAGTAGGAAATGCAAAAGAAAAATCCTTGAAAGAAATGAAAAGTGAAAGTCGAGTAAAGCAGCGAATAGATGATTGATAAGAACGTGAAATAGCTTTTTTCTTGATATGGAGAGAGTTCTAGTAGTCTGGATAGAAGATCAAAACAGCCACACTTTGATTCCTTTAAGCCAAAGCCTAATCCAGAGCAGGGCTGGACTGAAGAGCTTCAATGTGCGAAGGCTGAAAAAGGTGAGGAACTTGCAGAAGAAAAGTTGGAAGCTGGCAGAGGTGGACTCATGAGATTGAGAGGAAAACACTGTCTCCCTGACACCAAAGTGCAAGGTGAGGCGGCAAGTGCCAGTGTAGAAGCTAAAGGGAGTCATCTAGAACATCTAGCTAAGATAATTCACAAAGGTGGCTACAGGTTTTCTGTGGAGATGAAATAGCCTGTTTTGGAAGAAGATGCCATCTATGATTTCCATAGCGAGAGAGGAGAAGTCAGTGTCTGGCTTCAAAGCTTCAATGGAGAGCCTGACTCTCTTGTTAGGGGCTAATGCACCTGGTGATTTTCACTCAAAGCCAGTGTTCATTTACCATTCCCAAACTCCCACAGCCCTTAAGAATGATGCTACATCTACTCTGCCTGTGCTCTAGAAATGGAACAACAAAGTCTGTATGACGGCACATCTATTTCCAATATGGTTTATTGAATATTTGTAAGCCCACGGTTGAGACCTCGTTTTCAAAAAAACAAAGGTTCCATTCAAATGATTTCTGCTCATTGACAAGTCACCCGGTCACCCAAAATCTCTGATGGAACCATTTAACAAGATTAATGTTATTTTTGATTCCTACTAACATAACACTTATTTTGCTTTTCATGAATAAAGAAGTAATTTTGACTTTCAAGTGCTATTACTTATGAAATACATTTCTTTTTTAAAATTTCTTTTGAAGTTATTATTATTATTATTATTATTATTTTAATTTAGAGAGAGACAGAGACAGCATGAGTGTAGGAGAGGCAGAGAGAGAGGGAGAAGAGAGAGAATCCCAAACAGGCTCTGCACTGTTACCACAGAGCCCAATGCAGGGCTTGAACTCATGAAACTATGAGATCATGACCTCAGCTCAAACCGAGAATCAGACGCTTAACTGACTGAGCCACCAGGCACCCCAAGGAACACATTTCATAAGGTAGTAGCTGCCAGACATACTGATTTCCTTGGTGGATCTGAGAAAAGCAAATTGAAAACCTTCTGTAAACGATTCACCATTCTAGATGCCATTAAAACCATTTCTGACTCAGAGGAGGAGGTCCAAATATTAACAAGAATTTGGAAGAAGTGGATTCCAACCTTTATGACTTTAAAAGGTCCAAGACCTCAGTGAAGGAAGTAACTGCAGAAATGGCAGAAATAACAAGAGAACTAGAATTAGAATTAGAGCCTGAAGATGGGCCTGAATTGCTGCAACCTCATGATAAAACTTGAATAGATAAGGCTTTGGTTGTTAAGCATGAGCAGAGAAATTTTCTTCTTGAGATGGAATGTATTCCTGGTGAAGATATGGTGAAGATTGTTGAAATGTCAATGTAGGATTAAAATATTCCATGAACTTATTGATAACACAGTGGCAGGGTTTGAGAGGACTGTCTCCAATTTTAAAAGAAGTTCTACTGTGGGAAAATGTTTTCCAACAACATCACGTACTACAGAGAAATTGTTTGTGAAAAGAAGAGTTCATCAGTGCAGGAAATTTCATTGTTGGCCTACTTTAACAAATTGTCAGAGCCACCCCAAATTTTAGGCAAAACCACCTTGGTCAGCAGCCATCAGCATCGAAACAAGACTCTCCACTAATAAAGATATCATGACTTACCGAAAGTTCAGAGGATGGTTAGCATTTTTTAGCAATAAATATTTTTAAATTAATATATGTACATTTTTCTGGACACACTATTGCATAATTAACAGACCATGGTATAGTGTAAACACAACTTTTATATGTACTAGAAAACCAGAAAATCAATTCGATTTACTTTATTGTGATATTCATTTTACTGAAGTGGTCTAAACAGAACCCACGATATCTCTGACATTTGCCTATATTTGTAAATGATATGATCTTGTGAAAATCCTATAGCATTCACACACATAGCCCCAAAGAGAAAAAAAGTATTAATTAATAAATTATTATTATTGTTAATATATGAATTCAGTAAGTAAATATGGTATAAGATATTGAATATGTAAAAATCGACTGAATTTCTACATGTAGCAATGAAATATATAAAAACAAAAATTTTAAAATTCCCTTTTAGAGTATTATTAGGAAGAATAAATAGGGAAAATCTTGTAGACTAAAAACTGCAAACTGTCTTGGAAAGAAAACAAAGACCTCAATAAATAAATTTAAAAAAATCCAATGTTCACTTATTAGGACACTTAATATTGCTAAAATGGCAATACTCACAAATTGATCTACAGATTCAACACATTTCCTATCCAAACCCCATCTGGCCTTTTTTGAAGAAATTGATAAGGTAACTTAAAATTACTATAAGTATGCAAAGATCCTAGAATAGCCAAAACAATCTGAAAAAGAAAACCAAAGTTGGAAGACTCACATTTCCTATTTCAATATTTACTATAAAGCTGCAGGAATCAAGACAGGGTGATACCTGAGTAATGACTAACATATAGATCAATAAAATAGAATTTGGAATCCAGAAGTAAATCCTTATATCTATGGCTAATTGATTTTGACAAGGGTGTTAAGGTAATTCAATGGGGAAACGATAAATGATTATTCAATAAATAATAAAGGATGTTGGGACAACTACATATTCACATCCAAAGGAATGTAGCTAGACCACTACTTTACCTCATATACAAAAATTAACTAAACAGAGATCAAAGACCTAAACATAAGGGTTAAAACCTAGATAAAAACATAGATCGGCATATTTACACAAGAAGAAACTTGAATAGTACTTGAAGAAAATAGAGGGAAAAACCTTCTAAACCATTAGCTACATATTATTTTCTCACATTTCTTTTCAAATGTTCTAGGAAAAGATTGAACTATGTAAAATCTTATAAAATATAGCAAAAATAATGCAATTGATCTTGTAGGCTAAATATGCTAGCACCGTTAACCTAACATGTTATCACTAATAAAAACCAAAAACTTTAGGTCAGTCTCATTCTCAAGTGTACATGAGTAGAACAAATTAAATTCACATTATCTTTATTCTTGTCCCCATCGTTTTATGTAGGACTTCCAGTTCCCGATAAGATACTCCCACTCCAAAATTTTGCAGAGCCCTTAAAGAGTGCCCTACAGTTTCACTGTGGTGTCTCAGACGTGGTATTGACTCTGCCCCTTCTCTCTGACTGATGAATTACAGCCTTGTTCTGAGGCTGCTCCATTGTCAGGCTGTGCATACTCCTGGAAGGAACTGGTGATGCCACCGCTTTGACAAAAAGCATGACAAGTATTTCCATGGCTCAGAGGTGTAGCTAGAAACAGGAATCTCTGATTCTATTCTAATGGTTGGCTTAGTTGTTATTGTTGCAAGGTGATCTGGTAACCTTAACAGAGGTCTGTGGCAAAGGGAAGGAAAATCGGACTTTCCCTTTGGTTGATATGGATAGAAATAGCTCAAAACAAAACAAAGCAAAACCATAATGCTTATATATCTTTTTGTTATATATAATTTATTATAATTATTTTTTTAATTTATAGTTTTTCTTCCCTAGACACGGTGTTCTTAGTCCTTTCTCTCACCTAACGGCTACACAGTTTTTTTTTTTTTGTTTGTTTGTTTGTTTTTTGTTTTGTTTTTTGGGGTTTTTTTTTGGGCTTTCTTTTGCCTTTTTGCTTCTGACGAAGCTCATCCCACCTGACCCCTTTCTTACTTAAGTTGTATTTTATTTTTTAAATATTTATTTATTTATTTTGATGGAGAGACCACAGGGGAGGGGCAGAGAGAGGGAGAGAGAGAATCCCAAGCAGACTCCGCGTTGTCAACACAGAGCCTGATGTGGGGCTCAATCTCACAAACTGTGAGATCATGACCTGAGCTGAAATCAAGAGTAGGGCACCCAAATGGCTGAGCCACCCAGGCGCCCCAAGTTTTATTTTTCCCACATATGTTAAAGCTCTGTAGGCAAACAGATTTCAGCAAAGCCATCTTAGAATTCAACTATTTCTGAAGACTAACTTTCAACCCATGTTACCCTATACAGCACTAAATCAAATTCATTCCAATAGTAAGAAAAAAAAAAAAAACATTGCTTGATCAAGTAAATACAATTCTAGTATCTGTAATTTTTCATATCATGAAGTCATACAAAGAAAAAAACTATATTTTGTAATTCACTATTTGAAAAATAGTAAATATAAAAATGATAAAAAATAGTAAAATGTGCAGTAGTAAATTTTATTTTTTTTATTTTCTATCTTTTACAGCTAAAACCTAAGATCTGTGATGATGGAACTTTTTTACTTTTCTTTTTCTTGGCACATAGTAAACCAGTAGGCAAAGATTAAATATGTGTTTGAACAAATGAATACTAAGATATACTCTAAAAACGACAAATAGGATAGTTAAGTGTTAGGACTACGTGTAGATAAAGTAAGCACTTGCTACCAGAAAGGAGAAAAGGATAGTCAATATGTGTTTGGTAACATTATGTTTAAATATGAGTGACAAAATGCATGAAATAATTTTGGGAAAATAGGATTTTATACATGATTTACTAATAAAAGTCAGAAAGTGGTGACATGTTGTTGAAAAAATACAATATATATATATATATATATATATATATATATATATATCTTCTATGCCATTGTTTCTTGGTGCTTTGTTTCTGTCCCCAACATATATATATATTTATATTTGTTGAAAAAATATATATATTTGTTGAAAAATATATATATATATTTGTTGAAAAAATATATATTTGTTGAAAAATATAAAACATATATATCTATATCTATGTCTATAGCTATCTGTACCTATATATATCTATAGATAGGTATGTATATCTCTATATATCTATAGATAGGTATAATTTATCTATATGTATCTATAGATAGGTATAGAAAAAATAGATAGATGGATAGATAGATAGATAGATATAGAGAGATAGATATAGGTATATATTTCTTCTATGCCATTGCTTCTTGGTGCTTTGTTTCTGTTCCCAAGGCCAACTCATTATTCAATATGGCTCCTCCAAGTTCAGCAAATACAAGATATTCCAGACAGCACAATGGAGGTACCAGAAGAAATGATTATCCCTTCTTTGAAGGAGATAGGGAAATCAGAAGAAATAAGTATTTTAGGAAAGATGATGATCAGTTTCACTTAGGGCAGATTGAGTTCAGGGCACTGGAGAAATATTGAGGTGAAACACATAAGAGTTAAGCAGTAAATGGGCATTTATTTTGGAAAAATTGAGCTAGGAGTTATCATATTTAACGTTAAGAGAAGATAAAATGACGAAACGAATGTTCACTAGTTTTAAAACTTTTACTTGAGAAAGACAGCATTTTATTAACCTTTATGTTAGTTATGGTACACAGTCTGTTGATACATTCTTTTTTATTTTTTTTAATGTTTTTATTTATTTTTGAGACAGAGAGAGGCAGAGCATGAGCAGGGGAGGGGCAGAGAGAGAGGGAGACACAGAATCTGAAGCAGGCTCCAGGCTCTGTGCTGTCAGCACAGACCCCGATGCGGGCTCGAACTCACGGACTGTGAGATCATGACCTGAGCCGAAGCCGGGCGCTTAACCAACTGAGCCACCCAGGCGCCCCGTGTTGATACATTCTTAAAGATACAAACACACACATGCACATAGAGTGAATTGATAAAAATATTGTTTTAGGCAAAGAAATATTGATTAGTACCAAGTAACACAGTGCATCTCATATTCATTACATATTAAATAAACTATAGAGCATAAAAGTTACCCAATACCTGGATCACTCCCCAGTAATCCAAAAATGGTATGGGTGGGACACAGATCTAATTTAAAAATGCCTATTATTGGGGCGCCTGGGTGGCTCAGTCGGTTAAGCGGCGGACTTCGGCTCAGGTCACGATCTCGCGGTCCGTGAGTTCGAGCCCCGCGTCAGGCTCTGTGCTAACAGCTCAGAGCCTGGAGCCCATTTCAAATTCTGTGTCTCCCTCTCTCTGACCCTCCCCCGTTCATGCTCTGTCTCTCTCTGTCTCAAAAATAAATAAACGTTAAAAAAAAATAAAAATAAAAATGTCTATTATTTCCACCAAAAAAAAATAAAATAAAATCTTTGGTAAATATTTAAAAGTAGAAGAATCTATGTTGACATTGAGGAGCATTGAGAGACACATTGTTTGACAGTAGACCAAAATTTACCTAATAATAAAATGGCTGAACCATAATTTGTATTAAATACAATTCTATTATGGTTTTATTGTGGCTCGTCTACACAATTTCTATTAAAATTGGAAAGAAAAAAAAAACATGGTTCTTTATAAAATATATTAAAATGTTGATCTTTGCCAAGGATTGGCTTTCTGATAGGAAAAGTAAAACTTACTATTTTAACATGACTTTCTAAAATTTAACTTTGTAATGACCATCTAATAACATGCATCATGGCATAGATTAACTAATTTAGTACTTAGGTTTAAAATTAAAACCTAGTAAATTGACTATTTTAACTTACTTTCTTATAAACATATTAAGGGACTATTTTTTTCTTTTTTGTCACTTATTTTAAGTGGAGTACTTTATATATTCCCCTCTTCTTTGTTAATCTGATTGAGGGCTTCATTATATTTTATGCATATTTTTATTTTTGGTTTGTTTATAATTATGCTTTGAGATAGAAGGAAAAAATGCAATCTTTCAAACGCTAAAATATGGAACTTGGATTTATTCTCAGAATAAATAGCTTTCTAAAATTACATTATTTTGGAAATTGGAAGCATCTTTGTGGTTTAACGTAAGTTGTCACAAACTGTTATGACACATTTTATGAGGTTCTTTTGCGTTTTTTTCTCATGCTCACTTGAGGATAGGATACATCTGGCAACTCATTTATGTCAATGACGTTTATTAATCACTTCCCATTATTTCAGTTATGATGTATGAAGGCTTTCACACTTGTGAGATTTCAAAAGTATCTAAAACTGATGATTCCCATTTCCTCATTTAAAAGCTATTATGAAGTGCTCTCCTGAGAAAACAGCCACCTGTGTCCAGTTAGCAGCTTACGGTCATTTAGAATTTCTGGTGTAGAGCTGAAATTTGTTTACTTCCTATTTCTACTTTTCTATTACAATGCCCTTCAACCAAATTGGACTCGTTCGGTTGTTATTAATACAGATTTTTAATGTAATTAATCACTTATCAAATTAAAAATCAACTCTCTTTACATGCTATTTCTGCCAGTTTTTGAATTGACTGAAGTCAGGGAACCAAGTAATATATGTATATTTCACAAACAGAAGGTAGATATCAAGCATCCATAAATCTATGTCTTCAGATTTGTATATTTATTACAGACTTAGCTTGAATAACTTAAAGTTATAGTGATAGGCTGATAACCTATAGGTTAGGTCAAATAAATATATTATAGAAACATATTATTTCAGGTAGGCTATATAATTTGCATATCTTTTAAGAAAAATAAATAAAATATAAATGGATAAAAAGATCATTTAAATAATATTCTCAACCTACCCTCCAGAAATTGATAAATATGCTTTAAAATACTTTTCTCCATATTCATTGTATATATAATTAGGAAAGATTAATGATGGATAGACAACGAGAAGATGGAATTACAGAATGAAATGTATCTATGTAATTAATCTTAAAAATTTTCAACACACAACAATCAAATGAGATTGTTGATGAGAACTGGCAGCGGCACCTTATAAATTTCACACGCACAAAGTAGATATTTAGTGATTTTTCTAGACATTCGGTGATTTGAATAATTAATTGATTGATTAAATGAGACTGTGTACCCATGCACGCACGCACAAGCCGGGGGTGGTAGGGAGGTAGGCAGAGAGACAGGGAGAGAGAGAATCCCAAGTAGGCTCAGTGTTGCCTATACAGAGTTGGACATGAGACTTGGTCTCACAGACTGTGAGATTATGACCTGAGCTGAAATCAAGAGTTGGATGCCTAACCTCCTGAGCCACCCAAGTGCCCCAGACATTTAGTGATCTTAAATATTTGCATTAACAAATATGAGGAATGATTGTTTTAAAACTAACATCGAAATTAAAATATTCTTAAAATACGGGAAAGATCTAAAACCAAGAAAAGTAGAAATACATGTAAAATCATTAAAATATTT
This sequence comes from Panthera uncia, assembly GCF_023721935.1. NCBI lineage: Eukaryota > Metazoa > Chordata > Mammalia > Carnivora > Felidae > Panthera > Panthera uncia. The sequence continues at coordinate 20,375,735 of NC_064810.1, forward strand.
TATATAAGTCCATATTGTACCAAATTAAGAACGTTTAAAGCACCAATATTTCAGGATCTTATTGTTTACTATTAAATTTCATGTTTACCAAGCTGCCTTTGGCCAAATAGTGTAAATTTCACCTTCTATTTACACTAACATAAATGAGTCATAATATATTTATTATATTAAGCTTATACCTTACTATATATTCAGATTATTCCAAATAAAGAGTATAAACAAAAATTGATGTGCATAAGTTTCAGAAATATCAGAAATATCTCATATCTAAAACAGAGCTAATAATTCAAGATAATTTGGCTGGCTTAGCCATCTGGGTAAGAGAAGACTTGCAAAACAGTGGGAGTGATTCACATATATGTTAACAGGGATCATGATCTTCAGAAAGGCATCAATTGTTTTAATAAAAAGGTCCAGGGGCACCTGGGTGGCTCATTGGTTAAGTGTCCAACTGTGGCTCTGGTCGTGACCTCACGGTTCGTGGGTTCGAGACCCATGTCGGGTTCTGTGCTGAGAATGTAGAGCCTGGAGCCTGCTTGGAGTTCTGTGTCTCCCTCTCTCTCTGCCCCTCTCCCACTCACACACTCTCTCTCTCTCAAAAATGAATAAACATTGAAACAAATTTTAAAAAGATACAAAATAAGCTGGGGTCTATTCATTTGAAACCTCCTCAGCATGAAGTAAGGGCATTTTTGATGATAGGTAAAAACAGAAATTAAGAAGTCAAATCTTAGGCAGTAAATTTTCCTTTTGCTTAAAAGAACAGAAGACACTGATTTTTGAGGTGAGATTAACAAAACATCTTACTTCCACCCTTTCATTAAACTATATTGAGGATATCCAATCTGTTTGTCCTGATCCTATACATTCTGAGTAATTTTGCAGTGAATAATTTTGCTTTAGTATAGATTTACAACTTTGTGGCTGCCTGAAATAATGTCTGTTATCAGTGATCTTTGGGGGGGGGATATTGACTTAAAATGAATAAATTTGGATCTTGATTAATTTTGTTCCTATGGATCTTTCCTTACAGCTTCTATATTTTTAGTCAAATAATGGTCTCACCCTAGGAACCACAAATCTGATAGTCTTACTTGGTTCATGTGAAATTTGTAAGTTGCTTTCAACCAGTCATGAACCAACTAGTTTCTCTTTATTTAACAACCTTACATCCATATATCAAAATGTATATTTTCGATGTGTGAAACAAGTTCCATCAAATTTTGCTTGTGTCTACAAAGCATGGTGATATAGTACAAATTAGGAAATTATACACATCACCATTTTAATAGTCTTTTCTAACAAGTCTTTGTACTAGAGAATAATGTTTTCTTGTAAGGTGCTCTGAAAATCATTCCTCATAGTAAAGTGTCGTTCAGAAATGTTTATTTCATAATTGGTTGTAATTCTTCTAATGTCTATTTGAAATTTCACCTGGAATGTCTAAATAACAGAGGAAACTCATCGTTAGTTTTTCTTCTCCTTTAATAAAAATAATAAGAATACTATAGATGGATTCTCCATTTCTCCATAAAATGAAATGAAATAAACACTTGAATCAAATAGTCTCTAGAACAAAAGAGTTCAAAACATGTGCATTGGAAATTAAGAAAGAATAACACAACATACAATTAAAAAGCAAGTTGGCAAAGGTCAGAAAACAAATAGAAGATAAAAATAAAATTATTCTGGCAATTGTTATTTTATAAAGAAACAGAAAAATGAATAGACCCCATTAAAATATACTCACATATATTGAGCATGAGGCAGAATGTAAAACCAGTTATATATGAGTTCTTGGCATAGCTCTTAAAAATACCTTTAGAGAAAATAATGTCAAAAAACTCCCTCAAATTTCAAAGGGAGGAATATTTTGGGCAACTACAACAATATAGGCCTCAGGAAGTATTTGAGGGGACAATAGTGTGATGGAAACTATAGATAGAAACATAAAGAAAGCTTCTTTAATATGGAGCCACATTTTGATTTAATAAAACAGTTCGACTCTCTCTCATATGAGTAATGTTTTACTAACTTGAACCTCAAAAGAGGATACAATTATACAGGGAAATGAGAAAAACGAAATGAAACACATGGAAAGAGCATAATCATGCAATAAACTTCACCAAGCTTCTCTGAGAATGAACAAATCCACGTCCTTTCTTAAAACCTTGGTAAATCTTCCTTTTTGAGATTCCTCAGAAGTAGGAAGAATCAGATGCCAGAAAAGGAACTTATATTTTACGTGTAAATGTGTGTTCTGTGTGGTAGATGAAGGGGTAAATGAAGAGTGAGGGCTAAAACAGTACAGAATTACATGACCCTAGTTTGTATCTTTTAAGGTAAACAAAGAAATTTCATGTGTTTTCATAAGTCTGATGAGATGATATATTCTGTATACTTTGGTTCTTCTATCACTCAATGCAACCATATTTTCTTTTATTTGTTTCTCTACAAAATGGAGTCAAAGCAAGCACTGATATGATGATTATGCTTCTTTGCACCAAATTTAATTTCTATTTGCTAATATTTTTCAACACTTCTCTTTAGCGATATTCCCATCTATAAATGGGATTTTTGTAACATTTTCAGGTGAAAAGTAAGCTCAAATAGTTTAGGTTTTTTTTTTTTTTTTTTTTGCCTGTATGTTTAACCGACTACATCGAAACTTTAAGAGCTATGTTTCTCAGGAACATGCTAATATGCTTGCATGTTCCTATTCTTACTTGGGAATAAATTAAATTGGGGAAAAAAGTAAAATTATTGCTAAGGGAAGCTGATCATTTGACACATTTTTGAAAAGCTGATTAAAACTGAGAATGATCAATACAAACGTTAGCTTTCACGATCTTGAGGAATGACATAAAAAATCTTTTATTCTCCTGCTGAGTAAAGTTAACACACACACACACACACACACATGCCTAGGACATAATCTAATATGGTTCAAAGGTTTAAAATCTATATAGTTGCTCAAAATAGCACCAAGAAGTGGTACCACATTCTGATCAAGAAGAAATATAGAAAGATTAGAAGACCTGAAGAGTTTTCTATTCAATCTGTTTGCCAATCAAATAGGCAAAAATTAGGACTGATACCTGTTTTTAAATGCCAAAGTTGAGGAAGAAATACAACATTTAAATAATGCAAGAGTTGTAAGACGTAAGAGCCAGACTTCAAATAAAACATGGCTTAAGAATGAAAAATACAAAGACTCTGAAGACTGACTACATCCTGTTTGAAAGGAAAATGGTTACTAATATTTGAAAAAGGTGTGAAAAATGAATATGTTTGCCATGAGATTAAGCAAGGGAGGACATTTCTGGGCGATGGATCAGCACTTATGACCCTTCTCTGAGGGGAGCCTGCTCTATGTCAAGTCTCTCTCCTGCTGCTGGTTAGCTATATGATGTCGATCTTGGGCAAGATATGAATGTTAGTGAGCCTTAGTTTACTCAGCTATAAAATTGAAATAATCATAGTATCTCCCTTATAGGTTCTAGCCACTTATAATATATTTAAGTACCTGGAATATACAGTAAGTGCTCAATAAATGTCAGCCATTATTACTAAATGTACATAATTTTGTCTGTTACATTGATCTTCCAATGCCACATTGTTTATTTAACTTATATTTTTAATGCAACTTTACGGTTAATTTCATGAATGATAATGAAAACTCCCTGAACCTCCTCCATATTATTCTACATCCTTGCTCTATATGTCTTTAAATGCTTTAATATGTTTTGACTCTTCTGATTCTTTCATCTTTCACAGAATTTAGAATCAGTAAGTTTCAAAAAAATTCAACTAGTATTTTTATTCATTTTTAAATGAATTTGATGAGATTTGCACTCTGTATAACATTCTCTACTCTAGGACATGGTCATTTTCTATCTATCCAAATCAGTTAATACATATACATATTTACTGATATTTTTATAATATTTAATATACATTGTAATTAATATTTTTAGTTTTTGTTTTCTTTGGGGAAATGGAAGTAGAATGAAGTCATTAGTTTAAATGTAGTTTAAATTTAAAATTTTTTTAACGTTTATTATTGAGAGACAAAGAGACAGAGCATGAGCAGGGGAGGGGCAGAGAGAGGAGGAGACACAGAATCTGACACAGGCTCCAGGCTCTGAGCTGTCAGCACAGAGCCCTATGCGGGGCTCGAACTCACAAACCGGGAGATCATGGCCTGAGCCGAAGTCGGACGCTCAACCTATTGAGCCACCCACGCACCCCTAAATTTATTTTAAATTTAAATTTAAATTTAAACATATATGTTTGTGTTTAAAATTCCAAGTATGAAAATTCTAAGTATTAAAGAGTGTAAAAAAATGAAAAGTAATTTTTATTCATTATTCTCCTACTTCTTTTTCTATATCCTTTAGTCCTTGATATTTCCATAAAATCATTCACTGTTCATGCTTTCTGTGTTACCTTTCAAAATACATTTTCTCAATTCTCCCATTTAATTGTTTTGTTAATATAGTTACCAATTGAATCTTTTTGAATATAAGAAAACTTTATTTCATTAAAGATACTTTATATATTAGACAGACCTCATTTTTCATTAATTTGAGCTACCGCTATATTTACTACCTGTTACCTATATCATTACTGCAAATGGCTGGATTTCTTAGGAAGCAGAATATTATAAAGAGTATCACAGTTGTATCAGTTGCTCTATTAAGTGCATGCAAATTGTGTTCCACCAACTATATGTAACCTGTCAATGTTAAAATGGATTGAATTTGTTTGAGCTATAGCAGAGACTCTGATACAAAAATACTTTGTGTTCAAATATTTTTATGGGAATGCAAATTGTCCCAATACAATAACATTCTAAACGTATATTATAAAATATAATCATGGTAAGACTGTAATGTAAGAATATTTATAAATTGTTCTTTAAGCCACAAAAGTATGTAGCTATCTCTTACGTTGCACTGTTGTAAGCCCTGATATATTGAGTAGTAGTGTTATTCCTTAAGTAGCGTGGTAGGAAGTATATATACTACATACATATTTTTTCTTATACAAATAACAATCCTATAATTTATGTTTTGTGTATTCTTTTCAGTTTTACTCTGGGAATGCATCTATTCTTGTACTTAGATAAATATGTTTTCTACCTTAGGAATGTTTATAGGAAGAATGTTAGTGATTGTAAGTCCATTAAATGGTTGAAGATCATACTGCATTTGTACGATGGACATACATTTCAAGAACATACAAATGGTTTAAAAATATTATCATAGTTATTTCCCTATTTGCTTTAGACTTGTCTAGTTTTTTAGCTGTGCGTATGTGTTACAAGGTTTTTTTTATTTCCTTTGCTCTATTTCTACTGAGTCTCAAAAATATTTTTAAAAACTGCAGAAAGTTCAAATTTTGACTCAAAAATTATCTGTTCCTCTTTAAATCCATATTAGCAAAATGTTCTGTGTGTGTGTGTTTTTTTTTTTTTTGAGGCAAATTCTCTCCATTTTTTTTCTATTGCCTTTAATTGGCAATTTCTGTCAAAGCAGCCTACTGGGTAAAGTGCTCCAACTTGAAGAGGCTTCTTTAAAGCATTTGGAAGAAGTTCAGTTATTATAAGCAATCTACAAAATTCAACAGGAGTGTATGAGAGAATGTAAAATACTTAGCTTGCTGGTAAGTAAGATGTGTATGAAAAGAACACCTGTAGTTGACTGTGTTTTTCCTCCCTCCTTTTTCCTGTCTAATATTAGTTATTTCTTTCTTTTATAATTTTCATCTGGCACACACATGACAGAAAACAAGACTGAAAACAAATCACAGATAAGAGTGTGGCAAAATAATAGAAATTGTCCTCATTTAGTATTTCACTTAGGTCTGTTGTGTTTAATTAGGTTTATTTCATACTAACTTCTTAAATCAACTAGAGGATGCTGTTTAGTGCAACCTGTGGCTTAGAATACAAACAGCAACAATGCAAATCAACCGTCTTATCTAATTATTCTGACATGTTCAACTAACAACGTTATGATAGAAAATAGATCTAACACAACAAACATAAGGGAAAGGAAGAAAGGAAGGAAGGAAGAAGGGAGGAAAGGAGGAAAGGTGGGGAAAAAAAAGGAAGAAGAAGAAAACTGGAACCAAAATAAATTTCTCAGACACGTTCATAATGTGCTTCCTGGAAATTTTACTACCAGTCACTAATATCTTGGGGGCAAGAAAAAAATGGATGTTGAGATTCTTGCCTTGTGGCTTCATGATGAAAATGACCAAGAGCTCAATGATTACTCTTCATTCTGCTTTCTTACCTGCCTGATCTAAAGGAAAAAGAATGTAATCTAATGTCATGTGTATTGCTACTATTGGAGAAAGTTAAAGTGAGTAAATTAAATTAGAAGGATGTGTAGACAAAAACATAAACATAATAAAAATTCTATGCATTTATCATTTGTTCACCCTACAATATCATGGGAATTACAGTTTGAAATTTTGATTGGAAATACAATGGCATCATTATTGCTAACAGAACATCAATCATTATATTTATTACATCATAATAATTGTCAGATACTTCACTGACCATTTGGCGGTAATCAGTTTTATTAACATGAATATTAAAAATAAATATGTATTTTCTTTATAATGCAATAATCAATATCTCTTTTCATTTCCTGAGTGTTGCAATGGATACTATTTTTAAATATTTGGATAATGTTTGGATAAACCTATGTAATATTTGTGTCAAACTTCGGAAAAGTTTACTAGATTCTACATGATTTAAAAATTTATATAGAGGGGCGCCTGGGTGGCGCAGTCGGTTAAGCGTCCGACTTCAGCCAGGTCACGATCTCGCGGTCTGTGAGTTTGAGCCCCGCGTCAGTCTCTGGGCTGATGGCTCGGAGCCTGGAGCCTGTTTCCGATTCTGTGTCTCCCTCTCTCTCTGCCCCTCCCCCGTTCATGCTCTGTCTCTCTCTGTCCCAAAAATAAATAAAAAACGTTGAAAAAAATTTAAAAAAAAATTATATAGAAAAAAAGTTGGTTTTCTGTTATTTAAATATTACTGCATGTAGTATTCACAATATTACACATACAATACTTAAAGCTGTGTGTGAAATCCTGATTCAGGTGGGATAGAAAGCTGAAGACTTTTGTTTTTTTAAAAAAACTTTTGTTTAACGTTTATTAATTTTTGAGACAGAGAGAGACAGAGCATGAACGGGGGAGGGTCAGAGAGAGAGGGAGACACAGAATCTGAAACAGGCTCCAGGCTCTGAGCTGTCAGCACAGAGCCCGACGCGGGGCTCGAACACACGGACCGCGAGATCGTGACCTGAGCCGAAGTCGACGCTTAACCGACAGAGCCACCCAGGTGCCCCAGAAAGCTGAAGACTTTTGTACCTTTTTGCTTTGGTTTAGCTGTTGCTAAACTTTTCATACTCTCATCCAAGTAACTCCACTAATCAATAGAGAATAGAAGTTCCAGCAGAACTACTATTTCATATTATCACTCTTGGTTATTTTCTTGTATTTTAATTCATCTCTAGTATAATATTGAGGATATAAAAAGCTGTTTTGATATCATCAATTTTTTTCTCAAAAGTCTGTGATATTAATGAAAATTTGATGACAGAGGTGAACGATAGAAAAAAAAATGAAGGATAGATACCATCTACAAAAGTTCAGGAAGTATATTTCAATACATTTAAAACTATAACCCATATAATAAATATATCAAATGCTTCATATAAAAATCATGCAGTAACGGACTTCTTTCACACACTTCTCAAGTACTTAGTTTGATGGTCAACATATGATTATACCTCTACATTTTATAGGCAAAAAATCCTTTTACGAACTTGAGAGGTTCAAAAATTATTCCTTCTTGGTTCATTTGAGTAAATAATAGCTGAAAACTTCCCTAATTTGGGGAAGGAAACAGACATCCAAATCCAGGAGGCACAGAGAACTCCCATCCAAATTCAACAAAAGCAGGCTAACACCAAGGCATATTGTAGTACAATTTGTAAAATATAGCAATAAGGAAATAATCCCGAAAGCAGCAAGGGAAAAGAAATCTGTAACATACAAGGGAAGGCAAATCAGGTTATCACATTAGTAGCAGATTTCTCCACAGAAACCTGGCAGACCAGAAGGGAGTGGTATGATATGTTCAACATGCTGAATGGGAAAATATGCAGCCAAGAATACATTATCCAACTAGGCTGTCATTCAGAATAGAAAGAGATAAAAAGCTTCTCAGAAAAACAAAAACTAAAGGAGCTCATGACCACTAAACCAGCCCTGAGAGAGATATTAAAGGGGACTGTTTAAGTGGGAAAGAAAGACCAAAATCAACCAAGACTACAAAGGAACAGAAAATCTCCAGAAACAATGACTTTATGGGTAATACAATGGCACTAAATTCTTATCTATCAATAATCAATCTTCTGGTAAATGGATTAAATGCTCCACTCAAAAGTTATAGGGTATCAGAATGGATGAAAAAAATAAGACCCATCTATATGCTTACAAGAGACTCATTTTAGACTTAAAGTTGTATGTGCATATATGTGTGTATATATATATACCCAACTTCGGAACATCGAAATATATAAATCAATTAATAACAAACATAAAGAAACTCACTGATAGTAATACGATAATAGTAGAGGACTTTAACACCCTACTTACATTAATGGACAGATCATCTAAGCAGAAACTCAAAAAGGAAACATTGGCTTTGAATGATTCACTGGGCCAGAAAGACAACAGACATATTCAGAACATTTCATTCTAAAGCAGCAGAATACACATTTTTTTTTTGAGAGAGCACATGGAATATTCTCCAGGGTAGATTACAACCTCGGTTACAAATTAGCCCTCTGTGAGCACAAAAAAATTGAGATCATACCACGCATACCAAAACACTATGAAACTTGAAGTCAACAACATGAAAAATTTGGAAAGACCACACATACAGGACCGTTAAAGAACATCCTACTAAAGAATGAATGGTCTAACCAGGAAATTACAGAAGAAATTAATAAAAGAAACATATAGAGGCAAATTAAAATGAAAACATGATAGTCCAAAACCTTTGGGATGCAGTAAAGGCAGTCATAAGAGGGAAGTATATAGTAATACAGGTTTATAACAAGAAGCAAGAAAAATCTCAAATATACAACCTAACCTTACACCTAAAGGAGTTAGAAAAGGAACAGCAAATAAAGCCTGAAGCCAGCAAAAGGGAAGTAATAAATATTAGAGCGGAAATAAACCATATAGACACAATCAAACAAAAACAGTAGAACATATCAATTAAACTAAGAGCTGGTTCTTTGAAAAAATTAATAAAATTGATAAACCTATAGGCCGACTTATCAAAAAGAAAAGAGAAAGGACTTCCAAAAATAAAGTATTGAATGAAAGAGGAGAGATCACAACCAACACCAAGGAAATACAAACAATTATAAGAGAATATTATGAAAAGTTTTATGCCAACAAACTCGGAATTCTGGAACAGGGTATGAATTCCTAGAAACATACAAACTACCAAAACTGAAACAGGAAGAAATAGAATATTTGAAAACACCCATAAGCAGCAAAGAAATTGAATCAGTTATCAAAAATCTCCCAAAAAAGATAAGTCCGGGTCCAGATGGCTTCCCAAGGGAAATCCACTAGACATTTAAAGAAGAGTTAATGCCTATTCTTCTAAAACTGTTCCAAAAATAAAAATGGAAGCAAAACCTCCAAAGTCATTCTATGAAGCCAGCATTACCTTGATTCCAAAACTAGACAAAGATTCCACTAAAAAGGCAAATCACAGGCCAATATCTCTGATAAACATGCATGGAAAAATTCTTAACAAAATACTAGCAAATTAAATCCAAGAGTACAGTAAAGAATTATTCAAGTGGGATTTATTTATATCAAGTGGGATTTATTCCTGGGCTACATAGGTGGTTCAATGTTTGCTAATCAATCAACATGGTACACCAGATTAATAAAAGAAAGGAAAAGAACCATATGATCCTTTTAATACATGCATTAACTTTTTTTTTTTGACAAAGTACAGTATCCATTCTTGACAAAAACCCTCCATGAGGTAGTTAGAGATGGAACATACATAAACATTGTAAAGGCGATATACAAAAGAAACAGGTCTAATATTATCATCAATGGGGAAGCCTGAGAGTTTTTCCTGAATAGTCAGGAACAAGACAGGGACGTCCACTCTCACCATTGTTATTTAACAGAGTACTGAAAGTCCTAGCCTCAGCAATCAGACGACAAAGGAAATAAAAGGCATCCAAACCAGCAAGGAAGAAGTCAAACTTTTACTATTCTCAGACAATGTGTAGAAAACGCAAAAGATACCATTAAAAAATTACTAGAACTGGTATACAAATTCAGCAACGTTGCAGGATATAAAATCACCATAAAGAAATTTGTTGCGTCTCTATATACCAAAAATGAAGCAGCAAAAGAGAAATCAAGGAATCGATCCCATTTACAATTGGACCAAAAGCCATAAGATACCTAGGAATCAACCTACCCAAAGAGGTAAAATGAAAACCGTAGAACACTTATGAAAGACATTGAAGATGACACAAAGAAATTGGAAAATAGTCTATGCTCGTGGATTGGAAGAAAGTATATTTTTTTAAATGTCTGGTGTTGGGAGACCTGGAGAGCAACATGCAGAAGAATGAAACTGGACCGCTTTCTTACTCCATATATGAAAATAAATTCCAAATGTATGAAAGACCTAAATGTGAGACAGGAAACCATCAAAATCCTAGGCAGCAACTTCTTTTACATTGGCCACAGCAACTTCTTACTAGGCACATTGCAGGAGACAAGGGAAACAAAAGCAAAAAGGAACTATTGGGACCTCATCATGATAAAAATCTGCACAGCAAAGAAAACAATCAGCAAAACTAAAAGACAACCTGTGGAATAGAGAAAAGATTTCCAAATGGCGCATCTGATAAAGGGTTAGTATCCAAAACCTATAAAAAACTTATCAAAATCAACACCCCAAAATAAATAATCTAATTAAAAATGAGTAAAAGGCATTAACAGACATTTTCCAAAAAAAGACATACAAATGGCTAACAGACTCATGAATAGATGCTCAACATCACTCAACATCAGGGAAATACAAATCAAAGTCATGATGAGATACGACCTCACACCTGTAAGAATGGCTAAAATTAGCAACAGAGGAAACAACAGGTGTTGGCAAGGATGTGGAGAAAGAGGAAACCACTTGCACTGGTGGTGGGAATGAAAGCTGGTGCAGCCATTCTGGAGAATAGTATGGAGGCTCCTCAAAATTTAAAAATAGAACTACCTGTAACCCAGGAATTGCATAATTAGGTATTTACCCAAAGGGTACAAAAATACTGACTTGAGGGGCATGCACCCTGATGTTTATAGCAGCATTAACAACAATAGCCAACTTGTGGAAAAAGCCCAAAATGTCCCTCAACTGATGAATGGATAAAGATGTGGTATATACGTACACACACACACACACACACACACACACACACGTGTGTATATATACATATACATATATATGTATATGTATATATACACACATTATACACACACACGTGTGTGTATATATACATATATATGTATATATACACACACATTATACACACACACACGTGTGTGTGTATATATACATATATATGTATATATACACACATAATACACACACACACACACACACAATCACACATACATACCATGGAGTAGTTTTCATCCATCAGAAAGAATGAAATCTTGCCGTTTGCAGCAACATGGATGGAACTAGAGTGTATTATGCTAAGTGAAATAAGTCAGAGAAAGACAAATACCATATGATTTCACTCATATGTAGAATTAAAGAAACAAAACAGGAACATATGGGAAAGGGGTAAAAGGAGGGAAATAAACCATAATACTCTTAACTATAGAGAACAAACAGAGAGTTGATGAAGGGAGGTGGGCAGAGGGATGGGCTAAATGGGTGATGGGTCTTAAAGAGGGCACTTGTGATGAGCAGTGTGTGTTATATGTAAGTGATGAGCCACTAAATTCTACAACCGAAAACAATTTTACCATATGTGCTTACTAGAATTTAAATTAAAAAAAAAATGATCCCTTCTTGTGTTTCTGTTAGACATCAGTCCTGTGCTTACCAGACACAGGGGGTAACAGGAGGGGAAATGGGAGAAGGTGGTGAAAAGGTACAAACTTCCATTTATAAGACAAATAAGTCTGGGGTGCCTGGGTGGCTGTTAGTTGGGCGCCCACCTTTGGCTCAGGTCATGATCTCATGGTTTGTGGCTTGGAGCCCCGTGTCAGCCTCTGTGCTGACAGCTCGGAGCCTGGAGCCTGCTTCAGATTCTGTGTCTCCCTCTGTCTCTCTGCCCCTCCCTCACTCATGCTCTGTCTCTCTCCCTCTTAAAGATAAATAAACATTAAAAAAATTTTATAAGAGAAATAAGTCCTAGGGATGTAATGTACAATATGATGACTAGAGCTAACACCACTGTATGATATATAAGAAGGACGTGAAAAGAGTAAATCCCAATACTGTTTTCACAAGGAGAAAATTAGTTTCTTTTTCTTTTCTTTTTACCCCATCTATATGGATGTTAGCTGAACTTGTGGTAACCATTTCACAATATAAGTAAATGAAGCCATCAAGGTGTGTGCAGCGATGTGAGTCAATTATTTCTCAATAAAGCTAGAAAAACATTTTTTAGTGTTTTCTCATTTTGCTTAAATTGTGGGGAAAAAGTAACAATGGATACCTTTTAAGAAATCTGAGAAGGAATCTGGAAATTATTGGTAATCAGTGCAAGATCACTTGCAATCTAGATGTAAAGGTAAAACTCCAGGACTGTTAAATGAAGAACAAATAAACATATTCAATTATAGATAAAAAATGTAGAAAACTTTGTAGAAGTCTGGATGGAAAGAGTGGAGGAAGAGTGTGGTAGCTAAAAGCAGATAAGAATTTGAAGGAGATCATTTTAATCTATTCTGGAACTGGTTACCAGTATGACCTATGTTTGACTACCTAATATTTTCTCTGATTAGAGGCCGTTGAGGGAAAAGAAACACTTCTACAGTTCTTCTCTTTACTCTATTACATGCTATCCTGCAAAATACTTGTTTCATTCCCCCCGAAAATTCTATTGCTGGTAGGATATATCAATGCTATTCAAGGTCTCCCTTAGTACTGCCTTGTTTTCTTATTGTTGCTGTAAAAAAAAAAAAAATAGACTTAGTGGCTTAAAATTACATGAAGTCATTATCTACAGTTCTGGAGATCAGAAGTTCAAGTCCGTCTCACAATGCTAAAATCAAGGTGTCAGCAGGTCCGTGCTCCCACCAGAGGCCCAGGGTCACATCCATTTCTTGGCCTTTTTCCGGTTTCTAGAAGCTACGCGTATTATTTGTCTCAAGGCTCTCTTTCAGGCAGCAATCACATCACCCTAACCTCTGTTTCTGTCTTCACATCTCCTTTTCTGATTTTCCTGTTTCCCTCTTTCCCCTATAAAGATCTTTAGGGGTGCCTGGTGGGTCAGTCGGTTAAGTGTGGGACTTCAGCTCAGGTCATGATCTTGCATTTCTGAGTTTGAGCCCCATGTCAGGCTCTGCACTGACAGTTCAGAGCCTGGAGCCTGCTTCAGAGTCTGTGTCTCCCCCTCTCTGCCCCTCTCCCCCTCACACTCTGTCTCTCTCTCTCTCTTAAAAACTAAACATTTAAAAAAAAGTAAAAATAAATAAGTAAATAAGTAAAGATCTTTAATGATTACATTGGGCCCAGAGGGATAGTCCAGAATATTCTCCCTATCTCAAGATCCTTAACTTCATCACTTTTGCAAATTATCTTTTGCAGAGATTAGGTGATAAACATTTTGGGGCATAGTAGGGGGAGGCTATTCTGTCCACCACCCATTATGCTTAACTTCAGTCACTCAGTTAATGTGTGGCCTCAATGGTTTTTAGTTGCTCTACTCAACAGATCCCACCTGACTTGACTTATTCTCTCCCCAGATTAAAAATGTGTTTCATAAACTTCAGACTTTCTACCCAATTCTTGTTTTTCAGCTAGAAGAGAAGTTGGGCATAGTTACATCTCATTTCAGCTATCCTTCAGGAATAAAAGAAAAAAAAATGATGTTACTGATTATTAACAAAAACTTTTTTTTTTCTAACTTCAGGAAGCTAGCTATGTTTACTCACTGAGGTTACTTTCTAATAATCCCTCAGTTCTCTGTCTTCTCTCTCTTTCTTAAAAATTGATGGTTACCGAAACTTGTAGATACAGAAACAATACATATAATTAGAGTCAATGTTGTTATAAATCTTCATGAGTGTATTATTCACGTAACCTCTCAATTGTGAATAAAATAAATGAATTCTCAAAGTATTGAAATTAATACAAATAAAGGAAATCAAAGATTCAAAATACTTTGTCCTTCCTAGTTGTCTGAGAATGGGAGTCAGCTCCTGTCGGTCCCTGTCTCTTGCATTCCCTTAACCTTCCAGTGTTTCTCTCCCTTACTAGCCCCTCTTCCACAATCTCTGCAGCAAACATGGGGAGAATCACAAGCAATCCCGAATCCAGTGGAGTAGATCAACTCATTCCTGCAAGTTACATTTATGTAATTCCAATGTTTTTATAGTAATTCTCTGAAACTAAGAGTCATCTCAGTGTTCCGCTTCTTTTGAAGGTCAGTTCAAGTCAGATCTTCTTGATGGAACCTCCCACAAACCTTCTAAACCACATCAATCTTCTCTTTCTTAGTTTTCTTTCAGAAACACGAGTTGGTTTTCCCCACTTAATTACATACCCCCAAATATTGTATTATTTTAGGTGCGACTCTCCCTTGGAGGTCTCTGAGGCCAAACAAATTCACTAGTGCTTTTTATCAACCATAATATTACTCAAAAAGTTAAGTATATCTCATTGTACAAACCAGTGACACAGGGTTCACTAATTTGTGAATAGTTTTCTATGGACTTAAGTAAAACAATAACAAAAATAACTTTTGTAGAAATAATCGAATAATCTTTAGTTGAGTAATATTTATTGTTATATATGTGTTCCTATATTCTGAGCATAAAATATTTTGAAGCAATCATCATCCTATCAGTATTTTTAAAAAGAAGATCTTTTAGATTCTACTAAAATTTCCATTTCAAAAGTTGGTATTGATGTTTTGCTAAATATTATTCTATTTACATGTAAAACCAACATTTCTTAGATGAATGTAATGAGAAACATTTTCTATTCATTAGCATTAAAAAATGTTGACTGTCCTCTCTAAAGACATTTAAAGTAAAATCAATTATTTCATGTGTGGGGTTGGGAGACTCCTGCAAATCATAAGTGAAATCTTCCTACATATTTCCTTTATTACTTTGTTCAGATAGTGAAATTAGATACATGTAGATCCAATGATAATACGTTAAATTATTACTCATTTAAGACATTCCACGTTTTTTAGATTTTATTTTTAGCAAAGTCTTTACTTACTGCATTAACATTTATTACAGACAGCCATCTGTGAAACAGCACTCAGCTTAGAAAGTTCAAATTTATGCTTCATTGTTTATTCCTCAATATCCCTTCATATCTTTCAAAAGATGATCACAATGCAAAAACAAGAAACAAACAAAAACAAAAACATGCCAGCCTAATCATTACGAAAACAATTTTGTTAAATATCCAAAGAAAGTTTAATCAGGCCTGAATTTTTCCAACAAAGCAGTGAGGGCACTGAATCTGGACCAGAAACTTTTCTCTCACTTCTGATCTGTTGAATCAATCTCTGAAATAGAAAATGTTTTTTTCTTAGTACTTTTCTTCATATTCTGAAAATTTTGTGACCATAATTTTTCCAGGTGCAAATCCAATATGATATATTAGACTTTATGATGCTTATATTTTTGTGAATGCTGGTAATATTGGGAATATTCACCTATATCAACATAAATCAAAATATCTTTACAAGTATAGTATATTACATTAAAATTTTATTGATAATATCCTTACGCTTCTCAGATTTAATAGTAATTGTTTTCTGGGCTTATTCCAGAAACCCACATTATTTTAAATCGGTACTCATACAGTTTCTCACTGTCTACACAGCTATTGCCCTGGCCCAGGTCACCATAACATTTCACTTAGATTGTTCCAATAGCTCCTAAAACTTCTACTTGCCTCCATTCTCGCCTCTCTGCAGTCTATTATCAACAAGGCAACCAGAGGGATTCATATAAAACATAAAAGTTGCCTTACGTCACCTCACTCTTCTTAAGCTCCAGTGGTCTTCTATTTTATCAGGATAGAAATTAAAATATCATAAAAGTACTATGTGATGTCCTTCCCAGATAACCATTCTCTCAACACACACTGTATACTGGCTACACATTCTAATTTATCACTTTCTCCTTTTCTCTTTCTGCTCTGGGCTCATTAATTTGTTTTGCTATTTCTTAACCATAATATGCTTGTTTAACCTAATGGTCATCATACATGCAGTTTCCTTTGCCTAAGGCTCTCTTCACTAAGATACCTGTTCTTACAGTCTTCCTCTAGGTCTCTATTATTTGTCACCTATTAGTGTGGTCTACACTGTCTACCATATAAAATGCTCCCTCGAACCACGACTTGACTTTATCTCCTTAGTTTTTGCTTTAATTTTCTTCATAATGCCCATCGCCATCAGACTTGATATACATCCACTTGTTTATTTTTTTTTTTTTAATTTTTTTAACGTTTATTTATTTTTGAGACAGAGAGAGACAGAGCATGAACAGGGGAAGGGCAGAGAGAGAGGGATAGACAGAATCGGAAGCAGGCTCCAGGCTCCGAGCCATCAGCCCAGAGCCCGACGCGGGGCTCGAACTCACCGACTCACAGACCGTGAGATCGTGACCTAAGCTGAAGTCGGACGCTTAACCTACTGAGCCACCCAGGTGCCCCCACTTGTTTATTTTTATTGCTAGTTTCCCACCAAGATAATATGTACCTAATGGGTGCATAATAAATATTTGTGGAATGATTTAATAAATAAATGCAAGAGAAGAGGGACCTTTTCTTCTAAACCAAATACTATACTAAATCCAGCTATCCACCTGTTTTTGTAAATAAGGTTTTATTGGAACACAGCCACACAAATTTGCTCAGATATTGCAGGCAACTTCAAGTTTATTTAGGGCAACTGGACAACTTCAGGAGAGTGACATCAGTAAGTGTGACAGAGAATGTAAAGTTAGCAAAAACAATAATATTAACTGTCTAGGTCTTTACAGAAAAAGTTTGCTAACCGCAATTCATGTAAATGGTTTTTATTCTCTACTTTTTTTTTTCAAATGAGCAGGGGTCATTATTATTATAACATTCAATGTTTTTAGCAAGTGATTAAAATTAGATTTTGGTAACTTGTGGGGAGGATGTGGTGTTAGAGTCACAAATTTCACATGAAAACGGGTGACCATGCAAAAGCTTTCCCTAGAAACGTTCCTTAAGAATCTTATAACATCAAAACAAAACAACACAGGCTAGTCAAAGGAATTTAATCAAGGCAATTAAAGAGATCATTGCAAAATAAAAGGAAAGCAATTTGGATGTAGGAGATGACATTTCATGAGATATGCTGTTTTATCTTTCATCTTTCACAACTTGTGTGGAGAAAAACATGTGATGTTTAGTTCTATTAAGCAATTAAATATTTAATGAGAAAGAACACTAATTGGTAGGAAATACTCTCATTGATTGTTTCTTAACCAGTTAGTAATTGCATATAAAAGTCATATATTAGGGACTTAATGAGCAATACAAATTATTCTGCCAAAAATGGCACATGATTATCACAGAATTTATGTTGTAGTCATCTTCACGTTCCGCTATGCTTTCAAAGCCTTCGTAGAGGAAGGAATGTTAAATGTAAGTTGATATGATTTGTATTATTTTTTCTAAGTCCATTCAAGTGTTTGATTGTTCAAATCATGTATTCTCTAAGATTTCTGTTCTCAGATGGAGAATATGATAAACTGCTTATTCCCTTAAATCACTGAAAAGGAAAGAATGTCATAAATGAAGTAGAAGAGAGGTTTCATATGAAAATTGAATAGTCAATAATTTTACATTTATTCCTCAGAAACCAGTGTCATGATTAAACAAGCTTACTTAACAAATGGAAGAATGCGGTAAAACCACTTTTATTTCAAACTCCATTATTTTAAATTCTGTGATAACTTACTCAAATGAATTGTCTCTATTTGGTTAGCAAATTATATGTTGAACATACTTGCATTCACTGAAAAAGCTGAGAAATATAACTTTCTGAGTCATTCCAGAAGACTTTCCTTGTTTCCCAAACCAATCACAGCTCCATTCTTTCTTCCAATAGTTAATCTTTATTCTGATATTTATAGAATTTGTTTCCTTAAATCTCTTTCTGTTTTGTTAAGCATGTGTGTATCATTAGCACCAGAATTTTTTTTTTCCATTTTATAGCTTGCTGTGACTTGTACCCTACAGGTTAGATCTCTCTTTCTTTTCTGTTCTTTACAATTTATCTGTTTTAGATCCTGTGACATTGATCTGGAAAGTTTCTCTGAATCTGAAGTGGGTTGATTGCATCCTCATAAAACAGTTTAAAATGTTTTGGACAGATTTGATAGTTTTTTTCTTTAAAAACTTTTTAATGTTTATTTATTTTTGAGAGAGAAAGAGAGAGAGGGGGGGGAGGGGCAGAGAGAGGGAGACACAGAATCTGAAACAGGCTCCAGGTTCTGAGATGTCAGCACAGAGCCCAATGTGGGGCTCAAAGTCACAAACTACAAGATGATGACCTGAACAGAAATCAGGCATTTGACTGAGCCACCCAGGTGTCCCCAGATTTGATAGTTTTCATCCATGACAATAGATTCTTTTAATAGGAGGCAGAGCGTATCTGCTTCTGGTTTTTGCTCTTTTTGTTTTTGCCATTTATACTCAAATTCTCCTTCTATCTTCCACTGGAGGTTAAAAAATGGTAGTGATTTAATTCCATCATTTTATTTTAACTTTTCAAGTAAAATAATTTGTAAAGGCATGCTACTCTTCATCCATTGTTTGGTTTCCTAATGGCATAGTTCATACAGGAAAGGTGGGACAGTCACCTAGATTTTTCTACCATTTACTCAGTTTTCAATAAATGAATTGGTTAACTGTTTTTCTCAGGAGTTGGGCAATTATTATTTTTCATGTTAATATGAACTCATGGATTTATGATGGGTTTTAATCCATCACACCTCTTATCTGTACTATATATCAAAGTGTCCCATATTTGACAAATGGGAACCTCCGAATGTTGGCTCTTAAATCTTTAGGGCATAACCCTTACTAGTATTCTTGTTATCTGGTATGTCAGGATGGTCCATGCTCATTTTGTACATTTTCTTTCCTAGACAAGAAATCGTCTATTTCCCCAAGGAATCCATTTTTCTTTTAATCGGTCAATATTATAATTTGAGTGGATCATTTTTTCTTGTCCTTTTCAGAGGATTTGGAATTAATAGGTATAAATGACTTTATTCAGATAAAATGTCTTGTGAGGTCATGTTATATCTCCATTTCTGTGCCAATCCAAACTTATGGAATTTTTATATGACCTAATCAGCTATTACATGGTGTCACAGTTCATACACATTGATAATTCTGGTTCACAAGGAAATGACAGAGTGAGAATAATCACGTAATTCATTTGCTTTATTTTACATGGAAATAACGACTGTTTCAGAATAAGAATACTAATACAACTAATACAAGAATAGTAATATTTTTTTTCTCAAAGAGTTCAGAATGTGCTTATTTAACCTACCATTTTTGTCCTTATGTATATAGGGATAGGTGATATTGACTCCATTTACCCCAGGGAAATGTTAAGACTTAGCAAAATTGTAGCTCCTGGGGCACCTGGGTGGCTCAGTCAGGTAAGTGTCTATTGATTTTGGCTCAGGTCATGATCTCACAGATGGTGAGATCAAGCCCCGGGTTGGGTGCGCTAACAGCATGGACCCTGCTTGAGATTTTTTCTCTCCCTCTCTCTGCCCATTCCCTGATCACTCTCTCTCTCTCCCTCTGATTGATAGTGCCATTCTCTTTATAGGAAAGAAAAACAATGCACTTATATGTTATTTACTTTCAATATCCTATATATAACAATATATTAATATAATTTTGATTATTAATTATTATTATTAATAATTTGATTATCAAGTTGACGCCTTGTTGATTATAGCTGATGATTACAGTATATGTTAAGATATTTGAATGTTATTTTATCAATATTTTACTGGATAATATATTTAGTCAATAAGTAGGATAACATAGGTAAATATGTTTTATGTAACTTCACATAGAGAAGTGAGTAAGTTTTATTAATTCATTAGTAGTTTTTAAATGAATGTATAGTCAAAATAAAGTGGAGAGAGTAATCTCTTGTTTTCTCCCCAGAAACTTTAGCTAATATCATTAAATAATATTTACAAAATACTTTTCTGGCTAAGTATGAGTAATACACCAAAAAGTTTTCTGTAATGTGCAAATTCTTATGGGGGAAAATTAGAAAAATAGTTTGCCTCACTGCTTGAGAATTTCAGCAACTATTTCACTATTGTGTTGAAAATTCTATTTGGCCAACTTTATAGGGCAACTGTGTTCACTATTCTGAACTATGATGCTACAGGGACTTGAATGTCAGTTTTCAGAAGTGAGAAAGGGGATTCAGAGTGACATACTATATATTGAATAAAAAATATTTCTTCTTATAATGCCCATCAGCCTTTCATGATACCTACTGACCTTTTCATTTTTTGGAAGAAGGGTTACTTTTCCATTTTACTCCTCCTTTTAATAGGGGGGCTTTATATGGTCAATCGTCTTGCTTGCTCACTCTGTCACATTCATACCTTCTTTAAACACAACAAGAACAAAAGAAAAGAAATAATTTGGACACATCAGACAATTATCATCTCAGGTTGACCAGTACTTTGATTTCAAACAGATAACCATTGTTTTCTCATTATTTTACTGGATAATGAATTTATGAAATAAGTGGGATAAAAATAGAAAAATATACTTTATATTACTTCATATAGGGCAGTTAGCAGGTTTTATAAATTTATTATTAGATTTGGCGGTAAAGAAACACATGTAGGGACAATAGTTTATTTTATTGGGAGCAAAAAATAATAAAAAAATTATTAGACTCAAAGAAGTATGTTTCCATTTTTACCTTTTGTTTAATATTTGATCAGCCTTTAAGAAAACAATAGTAAAAGTAATGACAACAAATTACAAGAATCATTCATATCATTTAATTGAGCTCTGATTCTGTACCAGACTCTAAATTCCTTACATGCATTGTCCCTAGGAAGTATTTGCTATTAACATGCTCATTTTACCAATAAAAAACAAAAACAAACACAGGTACTTGAGAGGTTAGTCCACCTATTCAAGGTCGTACCGCTAGCTAAAGGATGAGCCACACTTCTGACCTAGGTAGTCAGGTTTTAGAGAAGCTGTATTGCTTCTCCCCATAGGAAAGATCTTTTTTGAAAATTTAACATTCACTATGATGATGCAACAAATATGTGAAACACACCAAAGGTCACAGGGAGTAGAAGGTAAATTTTCATTTTTTTAATATGCCTTAATTAAAAAATATATATTTTTTGCAACAGTCACAAGCTGGACATCAAAATTAGTTTTAATGTCATCATGGCAATTAGGGAGGAAGTGGGGACTAATTTTGTCAAGCAATTTTAAGTGTCTCATCTGCATTAACTCACCAGATTGTTCTGTAAGCGATATTCAAATTTGGATTTGTCATATAAAAATTTTATTCAAATCAGTCAAAGATTAAAGACACATA
This sequence comes from Panthera uncia, assembly GCF_023721935.1. Taxonomy (NCBI): domain Eukaryota; kingdom Metazoa; phylum Chordata; class Mammalia; order Carnivora; family Felidae; genus Panthera; species Panthera uncia. Next base: position 20,397,673 of record NC_064810.1, read on the forward strand.
ACTATTAAACATTCAAAATATAGTTTGATACTCTTTTCTTAACCCACCCTCACCCGTTAAACATGTCTTAAATCGTTTAGAAGTGGCCATTCAGTAAAATCTTACAGTAACTAGCCCAGGTTCCCCATGACATATTTTGAGCTTATTCTGTTGATTGAAAACATAAGACTACTCTGTTTCAGTATTAACAGTCTTGATTTTGCCATTGTTTTATCAAGCGGATGTAATCTTTCATACGAGATTAAGAGCAACACTCTGATGTACGTTTAAGCTATGAGAAAATATTTTTGAAATATTCAAAAGGGAAAAGTTTTTTGTTACGAATGTTTGTGTACTTAAACTTGGATTCAGCGCTAGCAAAAGATAATTTATAGCTAGTGTGTGCGCATAATATCGTCTATACTTTTTCCTGCCAAAACTCAGGTCATACATAATAGCAAGTTATGCATTTTATGGGACATTAATCAGGCAATCAGCTGTTGCGGGATATTAAAAAGGTCCCCGCTAAAGGAAAAGAGTGAATGGAAGATTTCTTAGGAAAACTCAATTATATATGCAACAGTTCATTTATTTCGGCTGGCTGGGTATCATCAACCCTATGAACAGCAGGATGTGAGAATGGCAGAATTCAGAATGGGTAGAGATTGGGTGCCTGACGCCAGAACAGCCATATTGTTAGGTGAGAGATAAACATCGCTGGTTTAACTGCTCTGTTTTGGGGTTCTTTTTATAGCAGCTTACCTCACACCCAATTATTCCGTACATCACATCAGCAAATGCTAACCTACCAGTCAGTGAATATGAAACCTTACAGAGTAAGGGGTGCATTTGATAAATTATAGTTTTCAGTTACTTTAATCATTTCTGTAATCCAGTTATCTATCTATCATCTATCATCTATCATCTATCATCTATCTACCTATATCTATCTACCTATCATTTATCATCTCTCTACCTATCGGGACTAAATATAAATAAATATATTGATAGTGATCCCTCCGTTACCCAGTTTATGTTGTCTTGTATGAATTAAAGGTTTGAATAACTTGTTAATCTATAAACGATTGTGCATGGACAGAATTTATGATTTCCATATAAATCCCACTTTTAATAATATGCCAAACCCAACTATATAGAAAAAATAGGATTTCACTGAGAAATGGCTTTTTGCAGATCAATCCCAAAACAAATTCTACAAAAGAGGACAGCATCTCTCCTCTTGAAGTTCGAAGATTTGGCATGGGCTTCATAGGACTCTGTGTTTTAAACAATGAAATCCACTTTGTCTGCTTTTCCTGCAGCTTTGGCTACCACTACGCTCAAGCTAGGATTTGGTTTTCTGTTCCATTTCAATACCTCTGTAGTGGTGGGAGATAAAGTCAGAAGGGAACCAGGGGCTTGATTTTATTCTGAACAGGTTATTTCAGAAGATCCAACTTTGACTGCTATGCCTTGTCAGACCCAGGAGGAAACAGCAAGACCGTTTTAGAGGCTCCTGCAGTAAAAGAGATTAGACGTGATAAAGAGGACTCCAGAGTCGTGGGGGAGGAGCTGGTGGTTAAGTGGTCACACTGTGGATGTGACGCGTACAACACAGAGTTCCTAGACTTGTAGGACCGTCCTACCTTCAAGACCATCTCTTACATGACTCCCTCTTGATATAATTCTCTAAGAAGTTCAAACATTCATAGAGATGAATAAGAATTTTTTTTTTCCAAGTGTATCCAATTTTGGATCTTGCAACCTAAACCTTTGCTGACATAGTGACTATAAATGTCATGCTTATTGGCTTTTATTTTTTTCTCCCAAGTTTTTACAAATTGTGGTTTATTATCATGCAGGGTAATATTAGTTTTAGGTTTAGAGTTTAGTGATTTGGCACTTACATAGAACACCCAGTGCTCACCACAGAGTGTACTCCTTAATCCCCATCACCAACCCATCCCCCCATCTCCCTTTTCATAATCATCAGTTTGTTCTCTATGGTTAAAAGTCTGTTTCTTGGTTTGCATCTTTTTTTTTTTTTTTAACAAGGAAACAGTAGTTGTTGGTGAGGATGTGGAGAAAGGGGAACCCTCTTGCACTGTTGGTAGGAGTGCAAACTTGTGCAGCCACTCTGGAAAACAGTATGGGGGTTCCTCAAAAAGTTAAAAATAGAAGAATCATACGATCCAGCAATTGCACTACTAGGTATTTGCCCAAAGGGTACAAAAATAGAGATTTGAATGAATTCATATACCCTAATTTTTATAGAGGCATTATCAACAATAGCCAAGTTATGTAAAGAGCCCAAATATCCATCAACTTTTGAATGCATAAAGAAGTTATACACACACACACACACACACACACACACACACATACACAAACAAAATGGAATCTTACTCAGCCATAAAAAGAATGAAATCTTGCCATTTTCAATGATGTGGATGGAGCTAGAGAGTATTTTACTAAGCGAAATAAGTCAGTCAGAGAAAAATACCATATGATTTCACTCATATGTGGAATTTAAAAAGCCAAAACAAATGAACATACTGCCTACTGGCATTTAGGCAGATGAAATGGTCAACCAGAGAAAGACCAAAACACAAATTAGTATTTCAGGAATTTATCCTGTCCTATTATACCCCTAGTGAATACATATATATACACATGTGTATGTATGTATATGTGTGTACGAATAAACAAATTGATTAATTAATCTATTTATATTTACCCCTGCTAAATATATATGTTTATTTATTTAATTTATATTAATATAATTTTTAATTTCTGGAAATGCATTGCGCTCTCTGTTTTCTTTCCTCTCCTCTCCTCTCCTCTCCTCTCCTCTCCTCTCCTCTCTCTCCTCCCCTTTCCTTTCCTTTCTGCACTGGCTGGAACCTGTTAGTACGAGATGAGAATGAATATATGCTGGGTTTACTTTTATATGGCAGTACCCTGCAGAGTGGATTATATGCATCCCAAGGAAAATTTTTATATTATACTCCATTGGGATATAAGAAGAATAAAATATACCTTTCATTAGTGTGTATATCTATAAGCATATGTATGCAAATAAACATGATCTTTACATATAGCACATTTTATATATAGATATTTGAAAAACAAATTAAAATTAAACTATTTAATATTTCTAATATTTATTGTATCTTTAATACATCTTTTATAGTTATTAGGTACCAAGTTTTGTAAGCCAGATATTCTGGAAATGATTTCTCCCTATGATTAAGCACAAGTACAATATAATTAATTATTCTCATGATTTGTAATCCACATCATATGCAGGTTGCAGCCAGTGCAGAAAGGAAAGGAAAGGAGAGGAGAGAGAGGAGAGGAGAGGAAAAGAAAGGGAAAGAAAGGAAAGGAAAGGAAAGGAGTGAATAAAATAATTTGAATAAAATAAAGTTCTCAGTCTTATAGAGAATATGACTATCTACTTAGAAAATCATAAAGAATCGATACACAGACTCATAAACACATACCAGTTAGCAAGGTCACAGATTAAAAAATAATCCTATTTGAATATACTAATACTGAATGGTTGTTGGCAAAATTAAACATAAATTATATTATTACACTCAAAAAATACATGAATTTACACTTGAATATACACATGAATATTACACTCAAAAAATACAAAAAAATGAAATAATTTTAGGTATAAATTCTTCAAAATATGTATAGTGTCTATGTGCTATAAATTATAAAATATTGATCAAATAAATCAAAGGAGATGTAAATAAATGATGGAGAAACTGTATGGGTTGATTAGAAGATACTATTTTGTCAAGATGTCAATTCTCCTCAATATGATCTAGAAAATCATTGTAATTTCAATAAAACGTGGCAGGATTTTTTTAATATTGGACCAACTGTTTTAAAATCGATGCAGAAACACAAATTAATTAGAATAGCTTAAATGTGAATAATAATAAAAAAGAACAAAGGTGGATGACTCACATTACCTGCTTTCAAGACTTAATGTAAGCTACAGTAATTTTACTAAATGTAAAACCTAAAATCCTTATATTACAAAGTTATACAATGAAGCATAAAAAAATCTTTGTGACTTTGACATATTTAGTGATTTCTTACGCATGACAACAAAATCATAGTTCTTAATAAAAGTGATTAATTGGACTTCATCAGAATTAAAAGCTACTCTTCTTTGAAATACAGTTAGGAAGAAAGTGGAAAAAGGCATGGTCTGGGAGAAAAATGCCTTCAAATTGTATATTTGATAAAGGATCTGTAACCAGAATACATAAAGAAAATCCCAACACCAATAAGAAAACAAATCAATTAAAAAATGGGTATAAGATCTGAACAGACACTTCACCAGATAGGACATACCAATGGCACACAAGCACACAAAAAGATGCTCAAAATCATTTGTCAGTTGGGTATTGCAGATTAAAACCCACATGGACCCGAAACATAAAAAATACAGATTCAAAGGGGTACCTGCACCCCAATGTTTATAGCAGCATTATCAACAATGGCCAAGCTATGGAAAGAGCCCAAATGTCCACTGACTGATGAATGGATAAAGAAGATATGGTAAATATATACAATGGAATATTATTCATTCATCAAAAAAATAAAATTTTGCCATCTGAAATTACATGGATGGAGCTAGAATGTATTGTTATGCAATACGCCTATCAGAGAAAGACAAATATATGATATCAGTCTCACATGTGGGATTTAAGAAACAAAATAGATGAACATATGGGAAATGGCAGGGGGGGTGGCTGGGAGATTGAGAGAGAAACAAACTACAAGAATCTTAATGACAGATAACAAACTGAAGGTTGCTGGAGGGGAGGTGGGTGGGGGATGGGCTAGATGGGTGATGGGCATTAAGGAGGGCAACTGTTATGAGCACTGGGTGTTATATGTAAATGATGAATAACTGAATTCTACTTCTGAAACCATTATTGCACTGTATGTTAACTAAAATAAAAAATAAGTTAAAAATTAAAAATAAATAAAATAAAATAAAATAAATAAATAAAGCCACATTGCGGTATCACAACACATCTATTTGAATATTTAAACACACAAGGACACAAACTGACAATACCAAGTGCTGAGGAAAACACCAAGTAAAGGAATCCCCATACGTTGCTAGAGGATATGCAAAATTCTATAGATATCATGGAAAAATGGTTTGGTAGTTTTCTCACTCTCTTAAACATACACTTAACCATATGATTTGGTAATCCTACTCCTAAATATCTCCCCAAGTGAAGTAAAATCCTATGTTTACATAAAAACCCATGTAAGAATGTTTGTAGTAACTTTATTCATAATATATCCAATCTGGGAACAACACAAATGTACCTCAACCAAGGAATGGGTAAGCCAACTCTGGATCCACATGCACACAATAGTTTACTACTGAGCAACAAAAATGACAAACTATGGATACACTCAACAGCATAAATGAATTTTGAAGGTGCTATGCTAGGTAAAAGAAGCCAAACTCAGTATACTCTTTACCATTTAATTTGCTTGCATGACTTTCTGGACTGGGCAAAATTATCAGGGTCTGACATGGATTAGTTCCTGATAAATGAGGAAGGTACAGCTACAAGGACATTTAAAGGAAATGTCTCAGTTGATGGAACTGTTGCATTGATTACGGTGGTGACTATATGATTATACTGTCATTTGTCCAAATACAGAATTATACGCTAGGAATGGTGAATTTTATTGGATGTAAATTATACCTTAATAATGACGATGGAAAAAATCCCACAAGATGTGGTTATAATTGCATCTTCAACAGTCATTATCTGTTAAATTCTCCCCTTCCGATCACTTTTTTCCTTCATCCAGAAACATACTTCAGTCTGGGATCATTTTCCTTCTTTACTACATCTTGTGGAGTGTGTTTGCCAACATGACAACATTAAACCTAATTCACTTCCTTTTTTGAAAAACATTATTACTCATATAGATTTATACATTGTATTTTTATTATCATTCTTTTTTGTTTATTTGTTTTGTCTTCAACACATTCAGGACATCATTCCATTATTTCTGGAATCCGTTGTATTATTACGAATGGGTCTATGAGGGGTACTTGGGTGGCTCAGTTGGTTAAGTGTCTGACTCTTGATTTCAGGTCAGATCATGATCTAGCAGTTGTGGGATCAAGCCCCACTTTGGGCTCTGTGCTCACAGCTTGGAGCTTACTTGGGATTCTCTCTCTCCCCCTCTCTCTGCCCCCCCTCCCCACTTTCTCTCTCTCTCTCTCTGTCTCAGAGTAAATAAATAAACTTAAAAAAAAAAAAAAGGAATGGGTCTAAGCATTTAATTACGTCTCTGGAAACAGCTTAGGTTTAAAAACAGTTACCTAATTCCCTTAGAATAATACAGGAAGCAAAGTGAATCCCAAGGCAAAACTGCATGTTGTAGAATTGTTGCAAGAATATCTTGACAGAAAGATTTTGGAGTGTTTTCTTTTTTCCTCCCTTTCTCCAAGCACCTTTTGCATAAAACCGAGGAATTTTCAGTATGGCTATATCGTATGTGTATACACACACACACACACACACACACACCAGATAATTTGATTTCTTTTTTTTCTTTAATTTTTAACATTTATTTACTTTTGAAAGACAGAGACAGGCAGACGTGAACGGTTGAGGGGTGAGAGAGAGGGAGACTCAGAATCTGAAGCAGGCTCTAGACTCTGAGCTGTCAGCACAGAGCTGACGTGGGGCTCGAACTCATCAACTGTGAGATCATAAACTGAGCCGAAGTCAGACGCTCAACCGACTGAGCCTCCCAGGAGCCTAAAGAAAATTTGTTTTCTAAGCTGAATGCCATTTATATGCAGCACCCAGAGTTTGCTCTCATTATTCGTGTTTTCTACACCTATATGATCCTTCAGTCACTCCTTGTACAGAACTCCTTGGAAAGAGCATAACATTTTGATAAACTGAAACTATCACCTAAAAGATAATGAATATAGTAAATTTAATATGTAATAAATATAATATGCTATCCATAACATAGAGCTTGAAGTGTAACTCAAGCTATTAAGATTATATTATTTGCAAGTGTATAAAATGACCTAAAACAAAAGCATAGTAGCATATTATTTTGTGACATAAAAAATTGTAATTGTATAACAGACTTGTATTTAAAGCGATAGATGGCACTATTGGTGCACTATTATGGATGTTATAATCTGTTTTGTCTTGTTTACCCCTCACTCATTTTACCCTCGTTATTTCCCTACAGTTTGATAGGTTGCTGTATGAAGATATTTGCAAAGTTAATTTGAAGACTATCTTTTTTTTTTTAACTAGGCAACTCTGATTTGCATTTCCACTGTGTATAGCTGAAGAATGACAGGAACAGGAAACAAAAGGCATTAGTGCTTTTATGTGTGGCTCAGGATAGACTGCTCACAAAGGTGTTTGGAAATGATCACAGCGTGCTGCTCTGGGACCGTCTATCCACGGCATCTTTGGGTTACCAAGAGCATTTGTTCCTAATGAGCTTTCAATAATACTTTTCATAATATATATTTGGCCTGTGAAATCACCTGGATTATAACATACCCTTTACTTCTGAAGCTAAATCAAACCTAATGAGAAATACCTACTTTCCCAAAATTCGCTTCCTATTGTTCTGTAAACAAGAAAAAAAAAGTTACATTTAAATGAACAACTGGATCTTATATGAACGAAAGAGAAAACTTCTGATTTTGAACGGCATCAGGGATATATATGCAGGAGATGCATATATAAACAATGGCAATGGTAATAATAATGAATGGAGTCCTACATTGTGAAACAAAGATACAGAAGGGACAATATTTCATGGGTCTTCTAGTTAATGCTCTTTAAAAAAAAAAATGTCTAATAGTATGGGGGCAATTGCACGGACCTATAGAGCTTATTCTGGTCACCCCTACCTTAAGATGATCATTGGTGGTTATTTAATAGTAGTAACAGCTCATCTGCTTAATCCATTTACTTCTGTTGGCTTTTCTTGCAATACACGTGTTAGATTTCAAAACAAAGTAAGATTTGAAAGTTTTGCTTCCTGTTTTTTTGATAGAGATCAAAAATATCAATTGGAGTTAATAGCCTGAGTAACAAGGTACCAATTTAACATCATCAAATTTTCTTGAAGGCTTTCAGCTGTAGGAACACAATATAATGGAACCACAGTAGTGTGTTATCAATGTTTTTTTCTCCATCTTCTAAATAATACGGCACAATTTCATACTGTACCATAAATAGCAGCTGATAAGGGACCAAGCTGAGCTTCTCTGTACGGTTTATAGCATCATCAAGACCGTGGCACTTCTTCCCTCTGAATTACCCAAATTTGACCAGATAGCTAAGTCACGAGGGTTAAAATTTTATATGTGTTCTAACACCCAATTTTTACGTTGTGCTATTTCAATATCCAAGGCCACCCAAATGACAATAAAAATTTTAGTTTACTTAATGCGTACAGATTATGAAACTTTTGCAACTTTTCTTTTTTATTCAAAAAAAAACCCGCTAGGATAATTAGGTCAGATGTTGTAATATCCAATGCCAATTGCTATTTGAGAAACATGATACTTGTTATGAACAAGTAAACAGTCTGAGGTCAAATGGCCAGTAGCTGACAAAGGTTTCAAATGAAGAATTCTGATCTTTTGCTCCTGAATTGTTCTGCCACCTTGTACCTTTTCCAATCTGATAATTAGATGTAATCCTCAAATTATTTATTTAAAGAACCAATGTTTTTTAAAAAGATGTTAAAGTGATTTTGAAAATCACAGGATGACGGTGTAAAGAGATTATTTTGTTTGTTAGTATAATTTGTTTGTACTGTAGAGTAGCTATTTAATGAGTATGAAATTTGTTTAATAGTGTATTTGTATCTATAAAATTTCCTGCGCATTATGTTTAAAAATGAACCCCATATTTATTATATATAGAAGTAGATTAATTTTTTAACTGTAAATTTATAGAAACTAATATGAAATTATACATCAAAATATATTTAAATCTTAAATATGTCAGTAAGGAAAGGAGAAAATTTCGTAAAAGAGCCCTTTCAGAATCACATATCAGACACCAAAAATATGAGCAACTAAGGAAAAAAAAAAGACAAATTAGACTTGACCAAATTTAAAAGACTTGCACATCTAAGGACATTATCAGGCAATGAAAAGACAACCTACTGAATAATAGATAACATTCACAAATTTTATATTATTTTTTAAATCTTTTCTTAAAGTTTATTTCTTTTGAGAGAGAGAGAGAGAGAGGAGAGAGAAAGTGAGTTGAGGAGACGCAGAGAAAGCGGGAGAGAGAGAATCCCAAGCAAGCTCCTTACTGTTAGTGCAGACCCTGGCACTGGGCTCAAACTCATGAACCACGAGGTCATGACCTGAGCCAAAATTGAGTCAGACATTTAACCAATTGAGCCACCCAGGTGCCCCTACAAATTTTATATCTGATAAAGATATGTATCCAGCATATATAAAGAATGTTTACAACTCAACAACAAACACAAATAGCTCAATACTTAAAAATAGGCAAAGTACTTGAATAGGGATTTCTCCATAAGTTATGTTAATGACCAAAAAGCTCATGAAAAATGATCAACATTATTAGTTATTATGAAGTGCAAACAATAACAAGAATGATGTACCATTTTACACCAACGAGGATATCTTATATTAAAAAAAGCAGAAAATAGCAAGAGTTGAGGAGGATGTAGATGTATCACAACCCTTATGCATTGCTGGTGGGAATATGAAATGCACAAACACTATGGAAAACATTTTGATGGTTCTTGGAGAAGTTAAACATGGAATTACAAAATGACCAAATAAATTCTGAAAACAGATACTCAAATACGTGCACATACATGTTCATAACAGCACTATCTACAGTAACCAAAAGGTGGAACCAGCCCAAATGTTCATCAATACATCCATACATAAATTGTGGTATATACATACAAGTGAATATTATTAAATAATAAAAAATGAAGTATGATACAAGCCATGATGTGGAGGAACCCATCAAAAACATTATGCTAAGTAAAAGAAGCCAGAAACAGAAGGTCACATATTCTATCGTTCCTTGTATATGAAATATCCAGACTTAGGTGAGTTCATACCAACACCATGCAGACTGGTGGTTTCCAGGCAATGAGTAGGGGGTGAGAAGTAGGTATTGGGAAAAAACTGCTTACTTCATATAAGGATTCCTTTTGGAGTGACGAAGATGTTTTGGAACTAGATAGAAGTGGTGGCTGTACAGCATTGTTAACGTACTAAATGGTAATGAATTATTCATTTTAAAGCAGTTAATTTTCTATTAGGTCAGTTTCATCTCACTAACAAATGTAAAATAAAATTATAGCTCAGCGTTTTCTTAGGCTGCGCCTTTAGCTAAATATTCCTGTGAATACAGCCAAGTCAGATCACAACATTAAGGTCAAATTTCGAAACTGGCAAAAATGATGACAATGGCATGAGTCAGGTTACTATCATTTTGGTAGACAGTTTCACTAGTCAAAAAAGCAGTGCAAAGAAGGATATAAAGCAGGACAGGATACGGAGACTATCTGGGTCTATGTTGCTACTCCTATGTCTTGTAGAAACATACCCACATTTGAATGGTAGCCGTTCAGCCAGCCAAGAGTGCTCAGTCCAACATTCAGATGTTGCCTTGCCGTTGCATTAGACTGCCAGAAAATCATGTTAGCACTCAAATACCCTAACACCAGCCCACCTACCACCAAGTAAGGAAATTCTTGATATGTCACAGTTGCATACTTCCCCTTATATTTTACTGGGCTTTTGATCCAAAGGTAATCCCAGTTATTGAATCATAAAACTGATAAACTAAATTATATTTATATAAATGATCTCAATAATGATAATCATGCTACATTTTGCAAGGCATATAAAAATGTATATATGGCATATCAAATGCATAAAATAATTAAACAACAATGAATAATCAGTTTAAAAATAGAATATTACCAAGCTTTAGGCCATACTTCTCCTGTTTTCATTCTCAGATATTCTCTCGTGATTTAGGTGACTTGAATTATGTGTTCAAAGTTATTTTGCTTTTCCTTACATTTTAAATGCCATTGTATGAGTCCTAAACCAAACACTGTTTAGTTTTACCTGTCTTTGTAAAATTTATATAATCGTTAAAATCACTTAAAACTAATTTTTATTTATAAATAAGGGTAGATACAAAGAAAGTTGCAAAGATAGTACATAGTTCCCTGTACCCTTCACTCAGTTTCCTTCAATAGTTACATGAGTAATTATCGTCCCTACAATAATTATAGTACAATATCAAAACCAGGAAATTAGCGCTGGTACAATATGTGTATGTAGTTCTGCATCATGTCATTTGTATAAACACCACCAACAACAAGCTAAGTAACTATCCATCGTCACAAAGATCTTCCTCATGTTAATCTTTCACAGCTGAACCCCCACTTTCCCCCAACCCCTAACCCTTGACAATTACTAATCTGTATCTATTGTGATGATTTTGTCACTTTTATAGTATTACATAAATGGCTTCATATAGTCTATGAGTTTTGTAAATTTCTTTTCTCAGTAAACATAATGCCTTTTAGCTGTATTAAAATTGTTACTTGCATCAGTAGGTCATTTCCCTTTAGTGCTAATTTGTTTCCTTCGCAAGCTGATTTAACCATTTACCCATTGAGGAATATTTTGGTTGTTTCCAGTTTTAGGCTATTATAAATAAAGCTGCTATAAACATTTGGGTAGAGATTTTTGCATAGGATTACATTGTTAGCTCTCTGGATTAAATGTTCAAGAGTGTAAAAGCTGGACCATATGGTTAAGTGTATGTTTAGTTGTTTAAAATCTTCGAAACAACTATAAAAGTGACTGTCCCGTTTTACATTCTCACCAGCAGTGTATGAGACATTGAATTTCTCTGAATCCTCACCAACATTTTGTATCGTCTCTGTGATTTTCTTTTTTTAAATGTAGCTGTTTTAACACATGTAGTATTCTTTCCTTATAGTCTTAATTTGCATTTCCCTAATGGCTAGTGATTCTGGACATCTTTTTATCTTATTTGCCATACAAATATGATTTTCAGTGAAATCTCTCTATTTTTTGTCATTTTACAACTGGATTTTCACTGTTGCATTTTGAGGGTCCTTTACATATCTTTACATATTCTAGGTGTGAGTCCTTTGTCAGATAAGTGGTTTCTCCCTCTTTGTAACTTGCCTTTTCATTCTCTTTACAGAGTTTTTCACAGAAAAAAAAAAAGGAAGTAAATGTATCATTTTTTAAAATTTTTTAAATGTTTATTTATTTTTGAGAGAGAGAGAGAGAGGGAGAGGCAGAGCACGAGCAGGGGGCAGAGAAAAAAGGAGACAGAATATGAAGCAAGCTTCAGGCTCTGAGCTGTCAGCACAGAGCCCGACATGGGCCTCAAACCCACAAAACATGAGATCATGACCTGAGCTGAAGTCGGATGCTTAACTGACTGAGCCACCCAGGCACTCCTAAACTTATTTTTTAAATGGATTGTCCTTCTGGTGTCATGTCTAAGAAAGCTGTAGATCCTGAAGATTGTGTGTGTGTGTGTTATCTCCTAAAAGTTGTGTAGTTATATTCTACATTTAATACTTAAATCTATGATTTATTTTATGCTAATATTTATTTTGTGAATGAGGTATAAGCAGAAGCGGTTTTGTTTTTGTTTTTGTCTTTTCATTCGTTTGTGGATATCGAATCGTTCTAGTACCAACCGTTAAAACCACTATGCTTTACTCCAGTGAATTGCTTTTACAACTTTGTAAAAACTCTGTTGGTCATATTTGTTTGAGGGCTATTTCTGTTCTCTGTGCTGTTACATTCACCCTGTTCTGTCCCCTGTCAGTATCATACTCTCATGATTCCTGTAGCTATTTAGAAAGTCTTCATTTTGATAGAGTGATTCTGCCTATTTTATTCTTTTTCAAGTGTGTTAGATGTTTTGTTTTATTTGCATATGTGTGTGTTGCAGGGGGCAGAGAGGGGGTTTCTCTATGATGAACTATTGTATCATCGCCAAATAGAGAAACTATTATTTCTTGTTTTGTGATCTGCATGACTTTTCTTCTCTTATTGTTCAGGGTAGAATTTCCCATACTCTGTTGAACATAGAGAACTATCATCTCTATGATGAACTATTGTATCATCGCCAAATAGAGAAACTATTATTTCTTGTTTTGTGATCTGCATGACTTTTCTTCTCTTATTGTTCAGGGTAGAATTTCCCATACTCTGTTGAACAGCAGGGATGAGAATGTCATCAGTGGCATGCTCCTTGTCGCCAAGGGAAGGGACTCAGTTTTTCACCATTAAACATGATGTTAGCTGTGGCTATTTTATAGATTTGTTTACAAGTTGAGAAAAATACACTCTATTCTTACCTTGTTGAGAGGATCTTTTTGTTTTTGTATTGTCTTGGTTTGTTTTGAATCATTTAATCAGATATTACTTTTGTCAAAGGCCTCTGTTTGTAATGAACATGACAATGTGATTTTTTTTTTTCTTCTTCGGTGGATAACGTTGATTGACTTTCATATTTGAACCAGCCTTACATCTCTCTGAATGAATACCATTGGTCATAATGTATAATTCCCTATATGTCCCTGAATTCCATTTGTTAATGCGCTGTTAAGAATTTTCTTGTTAGGGGCGCCTGGGTGGCTCAGTCAGTTAAGTGTCCGACTTTGGCCCAGGTCATGATCTCACGTCCATGAGTTCAAGCCCAGCGTCGGGCTCTGTGCTGACAGTGCAGAGCCTGGAGCCTATTTCGGATTCTGTGTCTCCCTCTCTCTCTCTGACCCTCCCGCATTCATGCTCTGTCTCTCTCTGTCTCAAAAATAAATAAACGTTAAAAAAAAAATTAAAAAAAAAAAGAATTTTCTTGTTAAAAAAAATGTTAATAGTTTGTTTATAAACTAATAAGTGATAATGGTTTGTAGTTTTCTTTTTTATGTATTTTTTGTCTTTTTTGATATTATTTTAATATTAGCTTCAAAGATAAATAAGAAAATAGTTCATCCTCTTCTATTTTCTGAAAAAGATTGCGTAGAACTGATATTAATTCTCTGTCAACGTTTTCATATACTTCCCCGATGAAACCACCTGGACCTGTAACTTTCTTTACCAGGGGTTTTGAAATTATAATTCAGTCTTTTTGACACTTATATGGCAAACCAAATTGTCTATTTCATTTTGCTTGAGTTGTATAGATTATACCTTCAATATTATTTTTTCCACTTCATCTACATTTTCAAATTTATGCTTGTAGAGTTGCCAGTAGTATTTCTGTACTGGCATTCGATGTCTGCAGGGTCAATGGCAGTACTTCCTGCTTCCTTGCTGATTTTAGTAATTTGTGTCTTTTCTCCTTTTTATTTTTCCTAAACGTTTTTCTTTTTTATCGATTATTTCAATGAACCAGTGTTTTGTTTTAATTATTTACTCTATTTTTCTCTTTTCAATTTCATTGAGTTGTGTTCTTTCCTTCTTATTTGTTTCATTCTACTCAATTTGAGTTACTCTTGTTTTTCTTCATCTATTTCGCTGAGGTAGGAAATTAGGGTATTTATTTGACTCTTTTTTTTTTATCTTTTCTCATGTAGGAATTTAGTACTATAAATTTCCCTGTTATCAATGATTTAGCTGTATCCCACAGTTTTGATGTTATATTCTCAGGTTCATTCATATTTTAATTTTTCTTCTTAATTTTCCTTTATACTACTTTTTGACCAATGACATTTAGAAATACGTTGTTTAGTTTCCAAGAATATGGGAGTATTATTTTTTCTTTTTTTATCGTTACTTTTTTATTGTTACTTTTTTATTGTTACTTTTTTATTGTTACTCTGTGTTCAGAAATTTTCTTTCTGATTTTAATTATTTAACTTTTTTTTGTAAATTACCTATTTATTTTGAGAGAGAGAACACATGTGTGAGCAGGGAAGGGGCAGAGAGAGAGAGGGAGAGAGGGAATCCCAAGCAGGCCCTTGCTGTCAGTGCAGGCATCAATTCCATGAATAACAAGATCATGACCTGAGCCAAAATCCAGAGTTGGATGTTTAGCTAACTGAGTCAACTAGGAGCACCTATTTAACATTTCTTGAAATCTCTTTTGCTGTCCTGGATACAATATATATTAATATATGCTCCACGGACACCTGGAAGGAATGTAAAGAATGTATATTCTTCTTTTGTTCAGTAGAGAGTTCTATACATGTTAAATAGTTCCTGGTGGCTGATGTTGTTGTTGTTGCCTTATATGCTTGGTGATTTTTTGCCTAATCATTTCATGAGTTGTTGAGAAAGAAGTGTAAAAGTCTCCCACTTTAATGGTCGATTGGATGATTTCTTTTTTTTTTTTTTTAATTTTTTTAACGTTTATTTATTTTTGAGACAGAGAGAGACACAGCATGAATGGGGGAGGGGCAGAGAGAGAGGGAGACACAGAATCAGAAGCAAGCTCCAGGCTCTGAGCCATCAGCCCAGAGCCTGACGCGGGGCTCAAACTTGCAGACTGCAGATCGTGACCTGAGCTGAAGTTGGACGCTTAACCAACTGAGCCACCCAGGCGCCCCTCGATTGGATGATTTCAACTTTCAATTCTATCAGTTTTTGCTTTACATATTCTGCAGGTCTGTTGTTTACTGCTATATCTTCCTCCTGGATTGATTTTTTTTTTTTCCATTACATAATGTTCCTTCTATTCCTAGTAATTTTATTTCTCTAAAGGCTATTTTACTAAAATTAATACACTCTCTTCTGCTTTCTGTTGATTAATATTTACTTTATCTTTTTTCATTCTTTCTCTTTCATAGTCTGTTCTCATTATATTTACAGTCAGTTTCTTATGGACACCATACATTTGAATAATTTTATTTTATCCACTGTATCCATCTCTGGCTAGTATATTTTGACCATTTATACTTAATGTAAATATGATGTGTGTTAAAGGATCAAGTCTGCAAATTTTGTCTTGTTTTCTGATTGTACTCTATGGTTTTTAATTTTCTTGATTTATTTATTTTTTGCCTTGAACAGCTTTTTAGAAGTTTACTTTTATTTACTAATAGGGTGCTTATTTTGTTTTTAGTATATCTCTTTGTATAGATATTTTAGTGGTTTCCCTAGGTATTATAAAAATATAGTCTAATGCTGTTGACATTTAAACAGTTGAGTAAAGTATAGAGATCTTAATTTTATCTCTTTACTCTCCTTATTTATAATCTCTTTTAATATTTCCTCTACACTGAGAACCACACTAGATATTGTTTTAATTTTTGCTTCCATCAATGTAAAAAAATTAAGAAAACTGAAGACCAAACTTCCATCTGTTGTATTTACTATGCCTTTGCTCCTTTTATTTATATATTCCTTCCTGCTGGTCCATGTTACTTTCTTTTATCATTTGTTTAGAGACTTTTTTTTTTGTCATTACTTAAGAGTATATCTTCTGGTGACAATTTATCTTAGCTTTCACATATGTGAGAATGCTTTTTTGCTCCTTCATTAGTGGAGAATATTTTTGCTGGATTTAGAATATTCAGTTTGACAGTTCCTTTCTTCTAGTACTTGGGAACTGTTTTATCACTTTCTTCTTCTCTTTTTTTGTGAAATCCACTGTCATGCAAATTATTCTTCACCTATAAATAATGTGTCCTTTCTCTGTCTGCTTTCAAGATATTTTGTCTTTAGATTTTCAGTCTATTTTCATTTGTTTCAAGTGTATTCATAATTTCTTGTGGAAATATTTAATAATAGCTGCCTTAAAATCACTGGCTGATAATTTTAATATCTGTGGCATCTTGGTGTTGACCTTTGCTGATGTTCTTATCTTATTTAACTTGAGGTCTTCCAGATTCTTGCTATGATAAGTAACATTTAACTGAAATTTGAACATTTTATACTATGTGGTGAGACATTCAATTTTACTTGAGACTTGTATTTAGCAGTCTTCCCCCTATTAGGGCTCCCAATGCAGAAAAGTAGCACCACCTTGTTTTTGACATGTCGGGTGTTAATTTATTGATTATTTTTTAATGTTTTTAATTTTTGAGAGACAGAGAGAGCAGGGGAGGGGCAGAGAGAGGAGGGAGACAGAGTATCTGAAGCGGGTTCTGTGCTGACTGCAGAGAGTCCAATGCAGGGCTTGAACTCATGAACTGTGAGATCATGACCTGAGCTGATGTCAGACACTTAACTGACTGAAGCCCCCCAGGAAACCCTGGGTGTTAATTATGGTAGTGCTAGAAATGTGATACACACTCCACTTCCTAGATCATCTAGGAATAGTTAATTTCTGGACCTTCTTGTATCTATCATAGGTCTATTTTCTAGGATGATGCAAGTAACACAATGTTTTAATTTTAGATTTTATAATAGATAGATAATTGGAAAGACAGATCACCTTAATTACTCTGTCTGAAGAGTGTATTGGCTATATTTTGCCCTTTACTTTTTCTCTAACATTCAAGATCACCTTGTCTATTCCCATTGAAAATAAACTCCTTATAAGAATGTTTAAATTATATACAATTGGTCAACTTACAGCAAATTGATATCTTTACAGTAATGATTCTTCATACCATGAATATTTATTTGTTCCTTTATAATGAAATATGTTCTAATAACTTTTTTTTGAGAATTAAAGGTTTCCATGAATGTTGTTGAATCACTACATTGTACACCTGAAACTACTATAACACTGTATGCTAAATACACTGAAATTAAAATAAGTTTCCATGAATGAATTCCATATCATTGCTCTATTCATACCTCAAATGCCCTTTTTTTTGCTGATATTGTTTAAAGTGTGTTTTAATTATGTATTCTAATTTTAGTTATGGATTCAAATATATAATTGAAGTTATTATTTAAGATTTATAATAAGGAAAATGTGTTACCTTCTTTTTTAATTGTTACTTTGTAAAATACCTTTGGTATGCTATGCAGGAAATCTAATCATCTGTGCAAAATAAGTTTATTTCTTCCCTCAAAATATTTACCTTATGATATCCCTGAACTTATAGGGATCATATATTGCCATTCTGCAGTAGTTTGGAATTCCAATAGAATAATGATAGGAAGTGGGATAGCAGTCATCTTTCTTCCATCAGTGATCTCAAAGTCTAAAAGTTCAGTATTTCCCCATGATGTACGCTATTTAATGTTTTTGTTTGTTTTCATAACCCTTATCAGTAAGGATGGTCACTTCTTTTGTTTTATAAAATTTATATTTGTGGGTGGATATTGCATTTTTATCTGGCACTTGTCTACATCTATCAAGATCATCATTTGATATTTTTTCCTCACTCTTTGTCCTGATAATGTTGCTGATTACATTGGTTAAATGTAATCTACCACTGACATCCTGAATAAATCCTTCATAATATAGTATTTTGTTTGGTTAGTTTGCTGGTTTTATTTGATGTGAGATTTTATTTTCTAATACTTCTGTTTAGAAGTTTTGCCTTTAGGTTCATTAGAAAATGTGGAGTGCAACTTTACTTTCTTTAATGGTTCTTGTTGGGTTTGGATATTAAGGTGTCCCAAAATGGGAGGGGGGAAGTATTTTCTTTTTTCTATTTCTCAGATGGAGATTGTGTGACATTTACAACAGTTTTGAATGTTTGGTACAATTCAAAAATAAAAGCATCAGGAACTACATATACATTTGTGGGAAAGTTTTAAGTTACAGATTAAGTTATTTTGATAAAATATACATCCTTTATTTGGGGAGTGCATAATAATGTAACCAGTGGCCCAGTCTCTGAGGAGCTCACTAAAGTTGTAAATTCTTTGAAGGAGACTTTTTTCCAACATTTTGCCCACAGACAAGGTCAAACACATTTATTTTCTTGCTACCTTATTTTAAGAGGTTAATTTTATTTTGGGGGGGGGGGTACTGGGTGGCCCAGTCCATTAAGTGTCTGACTTTGGCTCAGGTCATGATATCATGGTTTGTGAGTTCAAGTTCAAGCCCTGTGTAGGGCTCTGTGCTGATAGTGCATAGCCTGCTTCGGATTCTCTCTCTCTTCCTCTCTTTCTGCTCCTCCCCACTTACTCTCTCTCAAAAATCAATAAACATTTACAAATAAAGAAGTTAATTTTATTTCCTAGTTCTTTATTTCACTAACATGCAAATTTCGGGTGGGGTGGGGTCAGAGTATATGCAGAAGTTCTAGCTTTTACACCTCACCAGGTATTTATCCCGAACTGCATTTTCTTCTCAGGTCTGCCTTAAAACATAAAAACTTTCAGCTTCACGGGGCTTTTGTTAGCTTCAGAGATACTTCACTTGCTTGATTTTGTCTGTTGAAGTTTTGGCTTGAACATCCCTTTTTTATTTCCAGCAGAGATATACATTTAAATAATGTTAATTATTGTTTAACAGCAAATCTTCAATGTTTCGGTGCAGGAAGACTTTTTCAGAATATCTGGTCAACCACATTACAGGAGCTAAATCTACATTCTTTCTAATAATCATTTTGCTTTCACTAGCTTCTTTATATATTCAGGGGCATAAACTAAATAAGTTTGGGGTATAATTGGATTATCAAAATCATCCAAAATAAAAACCCTGAGGTCCAATTTGCTAAGACCAATTCATTGAAAATCTGTACAGAGTGTTATTGCTGAAAGATGCACAAATGCTGCTCAGAAACAGTGCGGCTGAATTAGTCGCTAAATATTTGCTTAAACAATGCAGTGGCCTTATTGTATACATCTGGTATGCCAATGGTTTTATAAATTATATTACAAGTTTATCTCCTCCAGGTCATTTTGGGTTATTTTCATTATCAGAAATAATCCCTTATGGCTCAAACCCAGCCCCAAATATCCACAAATCCCATTACAAGTAAAAGGGCAGTGCCTTCCTCAGTTTGTGACAATTGGCTTTACCTAAACAGTTTCATCAGCATATTCAGTGGAAATTTTTCTATTGGAAAATTAATTTTCATTTCACCAGTTTTTGTTTTGGGAAGCCCTATTGTCAAATTCAAGAATGTGGTCTGCCTTATAAAAACAAGGAAAAAAAATCAAGAAGTACTTGAGAGTACAACAAACTTTGATTATATCTTTTTTTAATTTTTTTTAAGTTTTTTTTTTTTTTTTTTTTTTTTTTTTTGAGAAAGAGAGCACACAAGCAAGTGGGCAAAAGGCAAAGGGAGAGAGAAAGAGGGAGGGAGAGAGACAGAGAGAGAGAGAGAGAGAATCCCAAGCAGGCTCCACAGTGACATAATAGAGCACAATGTGGGTTTCGGATTCACAAATCCTAAGATCATAGCCTGAGCCAAACCAAGAGTCACACACAACCAACTGAGCCATCCAGGTGCCCCTTGTTTTGATTATTTCATTTCTTTATTAATAAATCCACATGTAGAATATCAACATTTTAGATGTAGTTATGTTGAATATATTGAGCTTGATTTATTCCCTATTTTCCAATACTATTTTCTTAGGCATATTTAAAAAAATTTAATGCTTATTTATCTTTGATAGAGAGACAGAGAGAGAGAGAGAGAGAGAGAGAGGCAGAAAGAGAAGGAGACACAGAATCCAAAGTGGGCTCCAGGCTGTGAGCCGTCAGTACAGAGCCCAGTGAACCGTGAGATCATGACCTTAGCCAAAGTCAGAAGCTTAACAAACTGAGCCAACCAGGCATCCCTCTTATGCATGTTGGTAGAGTTTGGGTTTTTGTTTGGTTATTGTTTATTTCGCTTGTAATATACCTATAGTTAATTTTATTGAATGCTTGCAATTTTGAAAATAGAATCCTAAAAACTTTGCCTCTAACTAGAAAAAGAAAGAAAAGTGCTTGATATTTTAAAAAGTGGCTGTAATTTACACCATTCGTAGCATAATTTATCCTATTGTTTCAGTTTAAATGTGATATTAATGAGATAGAATAGTGGCAACATACATAATCTATGTGATGAATCAGATGAAATCCTCTATTCTGAAGTCACTGAGAGTACATGTATCACAGTATATACCTAATTTAGAAAAAGTGGAAATTGTGGCCATAATATAAATTCAAAACCGAAACAGGAGAAATTGTTACACTTAGCATTTGCCTCCCGTTTCTAGAAAATTTTAATGTCATTTCAGTTTCCTGGTACTTGATTTTCGAATCACTCCAATTTGTTAGCACATCAGAAGTCTACAGTGATTTAATGTTTAAATCCATGTGAATGAATAGATAAATAAAGATTCCATATTCTTATTGTTAGTGTTGGATCCTCTTGTTTTTTCCAAGTGTATAAGCAGGTATGTAAAAAGAACAAGATACTGGGATGAATAAAGAAAACTTAAGTATCCTTGTAGCTTTCCATATCACCATTGATATTTCTATAATCTGATACGGTTCTTGTGGCTTCTGTTAGCTAATGATTTCTAAGAAGTTTCTTATTACATTCTGCCAGTAGTTTAATCAAACATTAGATTCGTTCTTGGATTTCTTTGCCTTGAATTAATCATCTTAATTTTTATTTGGATCATCTTCATTAAAAGGCACATTTTGCTTTTGATCAACCCGATTTTCTTAGCTGGAACCAATAAAAGTAATTGATTTCTAAGAATTTCCTATATAAAGGATACTATATAAATCCCCACCCCCCCCCCCCATTTGTAGGAGTGCTGACAATAGTGACTCCATTTTTGGTTCTTCTATCTTGTTCATGCCCATGAGATGACTTCCCTCTAGGCTACATGTTCTAGACCCGTTGGAGATTAACACGTGTCCTGGCCAGATGTGGGAAGGCTTGCTCTGATGTTCCTTAAAGTGCTGCACAGAGTGCTCCACTTTAGATAACCAGTAGAGGTGACTGGTGCACAGAAGGGGCCACTTGATGTAACTAATAGAAATCCTCTGGCATACAGATAGCACCACACTAGGGAACTAACCTCTGACCTCATCACAAAGCTCACTCTATAAAAGCTGTGGGTTAAGGTCCAGATGGGGGGCAGAGAATGGCTGCATAGCACCGGGTTGATTGCTAGTTGTTCCCATCAGTAAGTTACCCTGAATAAAAATCTGCGTAAAGGGTAAGGAGTGGCTTGTTTGTTTGTTGTTGTTGTTGTTGTTGTTTTTGGTCTTAAAGTGCCTTCTCAGTCTGGAGGGTAGTTTACTGTCCCTACTGTCCCACCTCCATCTTCTAATGCCATAGCCATAAGGAAATGAAATAATAGATAATCTGCTTGATCAATAAAACCCCTCCA
Source organism: Panthera uncia (assembly GCF_023721935.1). NCBI lineage: Eukaryota > Metazoa > Chordata > Mammalia > Carnivora > Felidae > Panthera > Panthera uncia. The sequence goes on from NC_064810.1 coordinate 20,419,976, forward strand.
GGTATTAGTTCTGAGACTATGCATATCTAATATTCTATTTGGATAAGGATGATAACCATAATGGTTATGATAGAATGCATAGGTTTAGAGTATTCGGTAATAATTCCAGGTGCTAATTCAAAGAACAAATGTGATTCTTCCAGTGGGAACTCTGATAAACTCTCTAGCCTGTATTTCTATCAGTCCAGGAAACGGGATTCTTGAAGAAAAAATTCTATGTTTGTTTTATTACCGGAGACACCAGGAAGGGGTTTAGATCTGAAATTAGAATTTCTAAGAGAAAAACAAACACTAGTGTCTTAATTTCTTACATATCTAGAGAAATCTTTGCAGATTAAGAATATGTATAACTAAGTGGCTACTCTGGAAAATACAAAACAAAACGCAAACAAAAATAAACAAAATTATCCTTAACCATAAATCACAAAGTGAATTTATTTTACATGAACTTCATACATGTAGACTTTGGAAAGAATGCCTCCCTGTGTTTTACTCAAACCTGAGTTCTTCATATTATAATAAAGTACTTTATATTCTCAACTGCATGTTTCCAAACATTTTTTAAAGCTGACAAATCCTTTCTTTATACATTTTTTTTTAGCATATGTCCAATGTGTCAAATAGATAAAGGACAGATACTCTTCACAAGAGGGTAGGCAGAAGGCCCAGAATATTTCATGATCACAGCCTGTTACTTTTTCCCATCAACCATTGAGGACATTGCCTGATGAAATTACTTGGTTGTCAGGAAAAAAAAAACCCAGAACAACTTTTTAAAAGTCAGTTATTACGATGATTAAGAAGGACACTGAGAAATAAAAGTGGTTGAAGGAGTCATTCTATTTATTGTTTCCAGCTTTCTTTAAGTGTAATTAGTACACAAAAAACGGTACATAATTAATGTATACAATTTGGTGAGTTTGGACATATGTATATATCGCGTGACCACCACCACAATCAAGGTAATAAACATCCATCATTTCCACAGGTTTCATGTGTCCTCTTATTATTGTGTTTCCTTTGTTTTTGTTGTTACTGTTAGCAAGAACACTTAACCTGAGATACACCTTCTTAATGAAATTTTACTATCTTACTGTTCACTATAGGCACTATGTTGTACAGCAGTTTCTTACTCATTTGTCTAACTATAACTTTATACCCACTAAATAACTCCTCCTCTCTCCTCATACTTTTACCCCCTGGTCACCACCATTCTATTAGCTCTTTCTGTACATATGAGTATGTTAGATGCCTCATAAAAAAAAAATCGTGGGGCACCTGGGTGGCTCAGTGGGTTGAGCGTCCGACTTCAGCTCAGGTCACGATCTCACGGTACGTGAGTTCGAGCCCCGCGTAGGGCTCTGTGCTGACAGCTCAGAGCCTGAAGCCTGCTTCCGATTCTGTGTCTCCCTCTCTCTCTGCCCCTCCCCTGCTCATGCTCTGTCTCTCTCTGTCTCAGAAATAAATAAAAACATTAAAAAAATCGTTCATTGTTTGTCCTTCTGTAACTATCCTATTTCACCTAGCATAATGTCTCCCAAGTCCATTCATGCCATCACAAATTGTAGGATTTCACTTTTTTTTTGTCTGAATAATATTACCTTGTATGCATATACCACATTTTCTTCATCCATTTTTGGTCGATGGACATTTGAATTGTTTCCTTATCTTGCTTACTGTGAACAACGCCATATTAAGCATGAGAGTATAGATATCTCTTCAAGATCCTGATTTAAATTCTTTTGGGTATACACTCAGAAGTGGAATTCATGAATAATATGGTCGTTCTATCTTTTTAATTTTTTAGGAACTGCCAAACCATTTTCCACAGTCGTGGTACCATTTTACGTTCCCACCAGTGGTCCACAAGGGTTCTAATGCACAACTTTGTCAACACTATCTTTCGGTTTTGCTTTTGCTTTTGTTTTGTTTTCTTTTGATAATAGCAACCTAAGGAGCATGAGATAGTATCTCATTACAATTTTGATTTGCATGTCCTGGTGATTGGTGAAGTTGAGCCTCTTCCCATACACCTGTTGGCCATTTCTATGTCTTTGATGGAGAAATGTCTACTCAGTTCCTTAGCCCATTTTTAATGGGGTTATTTGATTTTTCTGTTAGGCTTCAGAAGTTCCTTATATATTTTTGAAATTAACCCTTAGCATACATACAATCTGCAAATATTGTCTCCTATTATATGGACCGCTTTTTTAGGATTATGTGTCCTATGGTGTGCAGAAGGATTTTAGTTTTAGTTTGATGTGGTCCCAGATTGTCTATTTTTGCCTTTGTTGTCTAGACTTTTCATGTCATATCAGAGAAAACATTAATGAGACCAGGGCCAAGAGGCTTTTCCCCTATGTTTTCTTCTAGGATTTTTTGGTTTCAGATTTTACGCTTAAGTCCTGAATCCATTTTAATGCTTGTGTACGTAAGTGTCCAGTTTCATTATTTTAATTTTTTTTTTTATTTACACAGAGTTGACACACAATGGTACAGTTTCAGGTGTACAACATAGTGATTCAACAGCCTTATACTTTATGCTGTGCTCACCAAGTGTAGCTACCATCTATCACCATACAAGCTATTACAATATTATTGACCATACTCCCTATGCTATACCTTTTGTTCTCATGACTTATTCATTCCATAAATGGAAGCCTGTCTCTCTCATTCCCCTTCACCCATTTTATCGTTTTAAATGTATATTTTCAGTTTTCCCAATACCACTTACTGAAGAGACTATCCTTTAACTCAGTGTTCTTGGCATCCTTGTCGAAGATCAGATAATCATGTAAGTGTGGGTTTATTTCCGGGCTGTTTATTCTGTTCCACTGGTCTATTGTTATGCCTATTGCTATGCCAGCCTATCACGCTACACTGTTACGCCATGTTTGTTGTTATGCCAGTACCATACCGTTTTGATTACTGTAGCTTTTCAATATATTTTGAAATCAGGAAGCATGTTTCCTAAAATAATACACTCTATAACTGTGGACCCATTAGGATAAAGATATTGATAAGAAATTAAAAATTATATTTTGATGAATTTTTCTATTTACTTTAATACCTTTTATACTGATTAAATCAGTAGTTCTTTATAAATTAACAACTAATTATTTGCCAGAGATTCATTGTTCTCAATAGTGGAAGGGTGTAGCACATTTCTTTATATGTGAAATTTTGAATGCCTTGACACAGTAATTGCTGTTTGTATGTATTGACTTTTCAAAATGGTTGAATATAGAAGTCAAATAAATAGTTTATATGTTTAAAAGAAATGCAGTACACACACACACACACACACACACACACACACATATACACAGTTTATTTTTTAGATAAAGTCCCAATTTATGAGTTTTTTCTTTTGCCACTTGTCCTTTTGCTATCTTACCTAAGTAAAAATTGCCTAGTCCAAGGTCATGTAGATGTACTGCTATATTTCTTCCAAAAAATGCAGTTTTCACTCTTAGATTTAAATCTATGATCCTTTTTGAGTGGAAGTTTATATATGTTTTGAGATAGGGTACCAACTTTATTCTTTTTCACGTGATATCCAGTTTCCCCAGTATAATACTTAACAGACTATTTTTTCTCATTGAATTGTTTTGACAGCTTTGCTGAAAATCAACTGATATGTCAGTAAAATAAAAGAGGTAAGAATATGTGAATATAACCAACAATATGATAAGGTCGATCCACATCCATGGAGTTAATTAACATGAATTATTCAAAGACACTGGTCTTTTTTTTTTTAATACACACAATTAGTGGTGACGTCTTGATTTCCACATAAATTTGTACTAAGCCAAATATAAGGTGGAACTATGAGTTCAACACTAAACTATGAGTAGTTCAACACTAAAATTTTATAGGCCTTACTTTTCCACAGAAGTAATTTAACACATTTTCTCAATCTAAAATTAAAGGGCAAAGAGATATATATGATAATTATTAATTATTACTAATTATTGTTTAGAATAATTACTATAAAACATTTAAGCTGCCAAAACTCTTCATAGTTTTAAATGCTGTTTTCATTTTATTTTTTATTTTTGTTTTAATTAAAACATTTTAATGTTTATTTATTTTTGAGAGAGAGAGACAGACAGACTGTGAGTAAGGGAGGGGCAGAGAGAGAAGGAGACACAGAACCCGAAGCAGGTTCCAGGCTCTGAGCTGTCAGCACAGAGCCCGACGTGGGGCTCAAACCCACGAACTGCGAGATCATGACCTGAGGGGAAGTCAGAAGCTTAACCTCCTGAGCCACCGAGGCACCCCTATTGTTTTCATTTTTAAAAGCCTGTCCTTTTAAATTCTAAATGAAAATTCTAAATTAACTTTAAATTAATTCTAAATTAAATGGTGTTAAATATTGTCTGAAGCATATATTTTTGATAAGATTTGTTCTTATATATCACATGGAGTCTGGAGGAATTCACCCATCCACTTAAATTCTGATTGTTATTAAAAGAACAAAGAATTTATGTCAGAGTATTTTTTGGATTCACTAGCTTCCAGAGAAGAACAAACCATTATCTGTAGGCGACAATCGAAAACTATTTATCTTGTTACCTGTATCCAAACTATATTTCACAGTTCATGAGACTCAAATGGGAGACAGTTTTCAATAGAAATGGTGCTGAGATTTCCTCACAGTTAAAAAATATAGGTGCACAGTGGACAGGAGTACTATAAAAGAGAAGGTCTATAAGGGCACCTGGGTGGCTCAGTCAGTTAAGTCCGACTATGGCTCAGGTCATGATCTCACAGTTGGTGGGTTTGAGCCCTTGGTCAGATTCTGTGCTGACAGCTCAGAGCCTGGGGCCTGCTTTGGATTCTGTGTCTCCCTCTCTCTCGGCCCCTTCCCTGCTCATGCTGTCTCTGTCTCTCTCTTAAAAAATAAATAAACATTTAAAAAAAGAGACGGGCTACAAAATCATCAATCATATAAGTAGAGACATAAAATTAATGACTAAATGCTAGCACTGCATCCTGAAATAATAATAGAAAGTCACTATCTTACCAAATGCCAGTTATTAATAATCTAATAAAAATAGACATTAGAGAAATCGTCATACTCAGACATTTTATGGAAATTTCTTTTTGCTAAGCTCCCATTTACTAATTATGGAAATGTATGTTTAAAATCAAATAAACATGTGAACTGCTGAATACATGTGCATATCGTCATGGACATAATTGAGTCACTTCAAAATTGTGTGTTGAAACCCTAAACCTGGAATGCATTTGGAGGTAGGGCTTTTAAAGAGGTAGCAACCATTAAAGGATATCCTATGGGTGGGGCCCTAATCCAATATGACTGTGTCCTCATTAGAAGAGGAAGAGATACAAACGATGAGTGTTCATGGAGAACAGGCCACGTGTAAGTACACACGGGGAAGACAGCCACACGGAAGCCAAGGAGATAAGTTTCAGGACCAACAAAACCTCTGACACCTTCATCTTGGACTTCTATTCTCCATAACTGTGAGATGATATATTTCTATTGGTTAAGTCATAGAGTCTGTGGTATCTTTTCAAGGGAGGCCTAGCATACGGACACACATACAAAAAGAAAAAGTAATTATATGAAAGGGAAGAGAAACTTAGGGGATGTTACTATATTAGTTTCCTAGGACTGCCATAAAAAAAAAAAAAAACACCACACCATATGGCTTAAACAAGGGAAATTCATTTTCTCACCATTCTGGAGGCTGAAAGTCTAAGATCAATCTGTTGACAGGTTTGGGATCTCCGAAAGCCTCTCTTCTTGGCTGGCAAATGGTAACCTTCTCTCTAGGTCCTCACATGGTAGTGTCTCTACCCATGAATATGGTTGGTGTCTGTTTGTGTCCTACTATCCTCTTCTTATAAGGACATCAATTATACTGGATTAGTGTTCACCCTGACACCTTATTTTAGCTTAGTTGTCATTTTAAAGACACTATCTTCAAATACAGTCACATTTCTGAGGTACAGTAGGTTAGAATTTCAACACAGAAATCTGGGGGAGATGCAGTGCAGCCCATAACTGTTACATCCATATAACTTTTATCCAAAGGGAGTTAAAAAATGAAGTAAAAAGAATATTTTCATTTTGAATATATAATCTAACAGGAAAATGCATTTCAGATATCAAATTGCTAAATTGGAAACATATTACTTGCTCATATTCTTTGCTTAATATTCTCTAACAAGGGTGGGGTGCCTGGCAGGTTTAGTCAAGAGAGTATGTGACTCAATCTTGAGGTCATGAGCTCAAGTCCTATGGGGGGTGGGGCGTACAGATTGCTTTAAACAAACAAACAAACAAACAAACAAACAATATTCTGTAACAAGGTGTTTACTACTAATAAAATAACAAAGTGGATGTGTACAATTTCATTATTTGATACCAATATTTCTGAGGCATAGAACACTAGATGTGATAATGTTTCTATACTGGATGGTTGAGCCCTCAATATCATGTTTGTTTCACATTATTGTTTGAATTAGGAAACATTATAAAATCTATGTAAAATAAATAAAGCGTATGTGAACTTGATTACCTCTTCTGGCAATTAACTTTGACTTGATTTATATTATTTCAACTATCACTATCCACTCAACATTTTGAATCAAGTTTCAAATACTTTAAGGGTTCATCCATGAATGTCTATTTAAAATAAGGACTTATAAGAAATTCTATTTTTTCTCAAAATCAAAAAATCACAGTGTTATGATCCCACTGATCCATTCAGGATAAAAATTCTATTTAAATAAATGGAATATCACAGTAATCATATGCTTTACTTGAACTCAAATTATGAAAAATGTGTTAACATTGCCTTATTAATACCTTTGAGAAATTGTTAAATGTATCACCTATATGTAAGATGAAAATCAGAAGAAATGTATAATATCTTGGCAAAAATTCAGGTAAGTTATTTAACTCTAGAATAAAGTGTATCAAGCCAGAATTCTGTGAGGTATCCCTAAAGGTTCTACAAGGCAAGATGATTGAAAATAAGTCAATTATTTACTTCTGTATTAATGCACATGACAGTGATTGACAAATCTCATTAGCAAGTTCAGTAAAGGTTTCCCTTTAATGTAATGGTTGTTGTTGAGACATAACTCACTCCACTGAGTCAGTTCTAGATCAGATAGTGGTAGCCATTGATAATTGGTGAGTGTGATATTGAAAGAAGATGACATGAGACTTTGCTTCTGGAAGAAACTTCTTTAACCTCTCCTTGTAGGCTGCTGACTAACTTACTGAACTGAAAATGGTCTTTTCTGCAAAATGGCACAAATAGTAATGACTATTTCATAGGGTGCTAAATGGTGCAATTTTCAAAAGTACTTGTAATGTTGGATGCATAAGATATTAAATGAGGGTTTTAAATGAATACAAATTTTACATTAAGGGGATGGATCCAGAAGTCAGGCTGTTTGTAGTCCGTTGTCTTAAGCAATGTAGTATGTTGATTTTTAATAAAATTATAATATTTACATATAATAAATCGTATATAATTTGTCCTTGCTATTCTTATTTTTCTAGGTAACATTATATTATTCATGTATTACGTTTACTTTTTAATAGCTGTATATAATAATAACAAGATTAAGATGCTTTCTTCTGAACTAAATTATTTACGGACAGCCAAAGTGCTACATTGAAGGTTACACAATATAGAAGTTCTGAATTGCATTGAAGCTTTCATAAGCCAGTGGTTATAATGACCAACTGAGACTCCACAAAACCATTCACTCACAAGAGGAAAAATGGCACTGATTGGATTAGAAGTGGAAAGACTAATACATTTTCGTCCTTAAGGTTTAGAAGAAAAATAGTTCTCTCAACTCTGCAAGTGAGCACAACAAGCAATCAAAAGCATTATTTGTGTGAGGCAGTTTGTAGAATCTGTTTCATTTGTCACTAAAAGTAGTGGTTGAGGTTCAGGAAAATTTGAGTTATGGTTCAGCCTCAGGGTCAGTGGCCACATACTCAGAACAATACCCCAGGTTTAAAGGTGATTCACATCCTCAGAAACACTCAGCATTATCATCTAGCCCAAACTGTCAATCCTTAACTTGCATCCCATTTTTAAGAGGACGTAAGGTTAGATTACCTACCAAGTTTTTAAAAGAATTATATACACAATGTGTTTTTGAATATTATAGAAATATATATGTGTGAAATAAATATACATATATATGAACATTTTTTTACTGGAGAGTTGTTACAGCTTTTTAGTGAATGGTTAAATGATAACTATCTCAGTGGGTTTTTACATTTATATAAATTTACTTGTTAACTGTGAACTTGAGACTTGACTGCATGTAAAACCTTTTCATTTCCAGGTAAATGGTATCTCCGGAGCTGTTTGACACACCTTCAGAAGGAAAAAAAAAATGTCTCACCCCTAATCATAGAATTTAGGAGGTTGATGAAGCAGGACAAAAACTAGATCACAAGGCTACAGGCTACAGCTTATAGAAACACAGCAAGTTTCAGGATACCTACCATAAAACTTCAAAATGATTAAAAAATTCGTAGATGACTCTTTGGTTACCTTTGTAGCACCAGCATTTAAAATCTAATCTAGAACAAGGACTGCATCAACCTCAAAGTGGATAATGTTGACCTGTATCATCGATCATTAAAATAACTTCAAATATTTTAAATCTTTTCTTTTCTTTTCATTTTTTTAATGTTTATTTATTTTTGAGAGAGAGCAAGAGCAAGCGAGAGAGAGAACACAAGCAGGGGATTTTCAGAGAGAAAGGGAGACACAGAATCCAAAGCAGGTTCCAGGCTCTGAGCTGTCCAGCACAGAGCCCGGTGCGACGCTTGAAGTCACAAACCGTGAGATCGTGACCTGGGCCAAAGTCGGACGCTTAACCCACTAAGACATCCAGGCGCCCCTAATATTTTCAAGTAAAATAGTTTTGTGTGCATAAACAGTAAGCCAAGTGAAAAAAACTCACTGTCAAGAAGCAAATCTATGCCAGTCTATTTATATGTGTCAAGCATTGTTTAAGACTATATGTTATGACTAGGCCTATAGCAACTCTGCTGTACTTGGAAGAATTCTAAGATGGCCTTGCTGCCTTCCCCTTATTAGACAAGTCCTTGCAGAATTCACTTCCCTTGCGTTGTGGACGGGACCTGACAATATGACAGAGTATTTACTTCTTTGATTAGGTTATGCTATATGGCAAAGGTGGTAAGATAGTGCTTGGTTTTTCTCTACAGCAACTGATTCTCCAATCAACATATAATATCAACTGGGTATGACAGGATTCAAGTCAATTCGGGCATTAAATACATGGAATTAGCTTAATAAGGGATCCATCACACAAGATTACCCCCACTGCATAGCTAGCTGCAAATTGGGTCCCCAGGTGACCTACACTTCTGCCTAGCTGACTACAGAGTCCGGGATTCCCACAAACCCACATTAGGTTCCATAATTTGTTACAGTAACTCATGGAACTGAGAAAGGCACCATATTTATGAATACAGTTTTATTATAAAGGGTAAAATTAACAGCCAGATGAATAGGGACACAGAGTAAGGTCCAGAAGGGTCCTGAACACAGGAGCTTCTATCCCAGTGGAGCCAAGGTACATCATCCTCCCAGCAAGTAGATATGTTCACCAACCCAAAACCTTCCCCAAGTCTTGTCATTCTGATTTTTTTAAATAAAATTTCATTATGTAGCAATGATTGCTTTGATCCCTGACTCAATCTCCAATCATTCTCCCTTTCCCAGAGTTTGGGGAGTGTAACTAAAAGTTCTATCCCTCTAATCATGTAGTTAATTTTTTTGGTGATCAGACCCCATTCTGAAGTTATCTAATCTCCATCCCCACCACACACACACACACACACACACACACACACAAACATACACACACACAATTGAATCATCTCATTAATATACAAAAGATACTTCTATCATTCAGGAAATCCCAAGGATTTTAGATTTTAGGAGTTCTGTATCAGAAACCAGGGAAAAAAAAAAATATATATATATATATATATATATTATGCTACAGATAGTCCTCCTCCAATAATTAACTTATATGAGACTCTCTTAGGAGACTGAAAGAAGAGATTCTCCAGCTTGCTTTGAAATGGTGTGTGAGTTCTAGGAGCTGAGAAAGGACTCAGCTGACAGCCAGTAAGAAAGCAGGGACCTTAGTCCTGTACCTCCAAGAAAGTGAATTAAAGTAACACCTAATGGACTTAGAAGAGAATTCTGGGACTTCCTGAGATCATAACCCTGGTTGAATACCCTTGATTTGAGACGAATTGAGACCCTGAGCATAAGACTTAGGTAACCCCTGTGCAGAATCCTGACCTTAGGAAACTAAGAAATAAATGTGTGCTCTTTTAAGCCACTCTATATGATAATTCTTTATATAGCATGAGAAAATAAATTTACCTCTCTTGATGGAATTCATATTTTACTGGGGGAGACAGATAATAGATATCTGAGCAAAAGCTAATAATGCATTTTCAGACAAGAAGTGCTTCGAAGTGCAGTATAGGTTAGCGTAAGACAAAGGGTATGGTGTCTCGGGGATGAAAGAGGACAGCAGATCACTGCAAGGAGCCTCAAGGTCCTGGAATGGAAGGAAATTCATTGAGCTGTAGGGAAAGCCATAGGGGCACATAGTGGAACCAAATGAAGAAAATGTGCTGGTGGAGGAGTCTGGACATGGAGGAAAGGATTAGATAATAAAAACTCATGACAGTCATTTATTTTTACTTTTTTAGAATTCTTTCAACAGTGTAAGTAATCTCTTCTAAAGAGTGTTTAACATATTGATCATTTGAGAGAATTCCGGTAGCCTGTTTAATATTTTCAAACTCTACTGACAATATTTATTTTTCTAACTATCCTTCGGTTAGTGTTGATGATGCGTTTTGTTTTTACACAGTAGTCTGTTTAATTGTTATACCCAAATTCACATAGAATTGTAAAGAAAACTCTGATCTTCTGTGTGTACCTAGGAAGTCAACGACAATGGGTGACATTTTGTTTATCTGAATGAGGTCTGGAATTAGCAATGGTTCTGTGTTTCTGATTTCTCATGCATTAGGTCATTAGGGATTTATTCTATGCTTTTGTTGCTTATTATTCATTTCGCAATTTTATGAATATGATACCTATAATTATGTAGCTGAGGTGCAGGGGTGCAAGCGCACGACCTGACTCTGGGGTCCCAGACAGACTAGTTTGGCCACTGACTGCTGACAAATCCAAAGGCAGACAGACAGGTGGTGGTGAAACAAGAAAGGGATTTATTTCAGTGAGACAAACACTGTGAAGATAGCAAACTGGTGTCTCAAGGACCTTCTCCAAAGCTAAAAATACTGCTAGGTTTATGCAAGGAAAATGTGGGACAAAGGTCAGTGGGTACATGCAGGTGAGCAGTAAAGGTCGCGTTGATTATTCTCTTGGGCTCAGTCACTGGGGTCTTGCTGGCTCAAGACAGTCCGTATTGCTTGAGGAGGCAGTTTCCCTTCCCATTCTGGAATGCTTTGCCCCCAGGGTCTTCCCCCTGAACTAAGGGACAAGCTAGAAAGGAGAATCCAACTAAAAAGTCTGAGGTCAAAATGGAAGCAGAACCCAAGTTCTCTTTCAACTTCATTAATGGTTATCATTTGATCTTAACAAAGTAATCTTTCGTGACGGCTGGTTTGCACCAGCTCATGCGAGTCCATTGTGAGCATTTTTTCCCAACCCAATGTTCAGTTAAGTCATGTTGGTAGCCTAAATTTGTCTTTGGGGAAAAGAATCATGTCATCGAATCAATAAATATACTATTTTCTTCCTCAGAGAGCCAGTTGTTAAACTTCGCCAGCATACCAGCGATCCAATATATCAGTGACATGTTGATTCATGTAAATTTTAACAAGAGATTTCTCTGTAAATGATCGGCTTATTTTCATTCTATTACTCACAAAAATAATTTTTGAGAAAAATAACTTTGTTCCAATTGTAATTTATGCATGTGAAGTTATTTATGTGTATATCTTTGTTGGTCACATTTAATGTAATAGAATTTAATTTGTATATATAGAAGTTAATTAAACAATAGTTTATTCCGGATGTAAAATTAATATAGGTTTATCGTATTCAATTATATTTACTAATTAGAAAAACCTCTTCACACCGTCTTCCTATTTACCAAAACAATTATCATTCAGGGACACTGTATAGCTTTCTGCTTGTAGGTAATTGTTGATGGAAAATAAAAAGTCTAAAATGTCCTAAAATTTTCCTGTCATATTAACTGCAAAGGAAACTATGCCTGGTTCCACAGCTAAACACAAGAGAAACACAGAGAATAACAATTATTTCATCCCCTGCAATATTTAATTTTCAAAGGAGAAAGCTGAATATATAAATATAAATATAAATATATATATATATATTTAAAATATTGAAAACAGAAAAAGAAACCTTGCATTTGTATCTCAGTGAAATACAGTGATAAAATAAAATGGTAATATGATAGTTCTTTCTGTATTTTAAATAAACTATGTATAGAGTATCAGGCTACAAAATAAAAAATATAGGGGCGCCTGGGTGGCTCGGTCGGTTAAGCATCCGACCTCCGCTCAGGTCATGATCTCGCGGTCCGTGAATTCGAGCCCTGCGTCGGGCTCTGTGCTGACAGCTCAGAGCCTGGATCCTGTTTCAGATTCTGTGTCTCCCTCTCTCTGACCCTCCCCCATTCATGCTCTGTCTCTTTCTGTCTCAAAAATAAAAATAAAAATATACATTAAAAAAAAGAAATAAAAAATATAAAATTATGATATATGATGTGGGTATATCTAAATACTATCTTGTTTATAGCAGTTTATTTTCCTCCTCAAATAACTGTGGATTATGCCATTTATATGTTTTCACTTCAAAAATTTTATGTCCAGTTCTTTCCATAAATTTAGATTTTGGATGCTTGCACCAATTTCTGCCTAGGAAAACAATGAAAAGAATCAGATTGTAACTTTTATTTTTCAGTGGATGCTATCATCAGGGGCCCTGTGTTTTTCCCTGGATATGCCAACTTCTCTTACTTTTGATATAAAAGAAAACTATTCAGTGCATTTGGAATGAGCAGTGCAAAATGGCTGGCTAGCATTAAATGTACATAATCAATTCATAGTCATTTTATACACACTCCATTCCTTTTCTCTGACTCTTAAAACACATTTGGTTATTTACTGTCCAGAAGATAAAACATTTTGTCAACTTCTTTGATTATCATGAAAATTCCTATAATAATATCACTGATTCTTATATGTGTTCCAAATAAGGATTACTTATTAGTTGCAAATATATGAATGTTTTTCAGTCTTTTATGAGTCAAATGTTTTTTTTTTTGTATTCATTTTAAAAATAGTTAACCATTTCATTTTTCAGGTGGAAGATATTCTTAGGACAATGCTAGTTATAATTTTTCCTTCCTGTTTTATGCCTAAGGAAAAAAAAATAAAAGCAAAATGAGTTACTTATGAGGACTATTCTAAACATGATGTTTCATATTTTGTGTTTAGGGGGAAAATAGAGTAATGTGATGAGAGAAACAATAATTTCAAGATTATATGCCTTGGAAATTCAAGTCTATTTTTACTTAGTGTTTGTTGGAACATATCAACGATAAAAGTATAAACTAAAAATAAAACACTTAGGATAGGATGATCACATTCATAGTTGAGTTTAAAAGCAATATATTTTTTCCAAGTACACCTGTTATCTTTGATATTAATTGCTGATAACTGAGTAATTGCAGGACTAAACATTAAAATAGGTATTGTTGTGGGGAATAAGCTTAAGAATTCTCTGAATTTGTACCAATGGGCTAACAAGGCATGAAGAAATAGAAAGCCCCAGGATGAACTCAGAACAAAATTAGCTAAACAGGACAAAGGCCCCCAGTATAGGACAAAGGTATAGGAATAGGAAATCTCAGGATGTAAGCATCCAAGAGTAGGTAAACCAGATTAGGTACTCAGGGCAGAAGTGCACCATCCCCCCCCCCCCCCACCACCAACTAGTACAATAGCAGAAAGCTGCTTTCACTGAAGGAAGGACCAAAATAGGTTAACAGGTAAAAAAGACTTTAGACCACAGCAGAGTGAAGTTGCCCAGATTGGAGCTAATTAGCAAAAGAAAGGTGCCTTGTTGACCCTGAGGTGGTAGTTGTCCCCTAGGCAAGTTTAGGTAAACAGAGGTGGGGGCTCACATCTGCTGTAAACAGCCTCCCCCTCCCCCACCACCCACCCCAGGGTTTTGTTTTGTATTGACCCAAACCCTAACACTGAATTTCTTCACAACCCCCTTTCCCTCATGCCCGTGAGTTAATGTTCACGATTTCATTGTCTTTTTGTGCACATCAGTCACCATGTTTGTAACCCTTCTGATCCTAATAAAAACCAGAACAAGGACCCTTACTTGGGGCTCTTGTCTCCTCCCAGACATTAGACTCTTGCATTTTAATCCTGAGTCTGCTCCCTTGCTGGATGAGAAACAGCTCCAGACCCAGAGTCTATGACATGATGTTATAATTTATCATTAATCCTAGAGAAAAACTGAAAATGAAAGAGGATACTAAAACAAAAAATAGGGATACATTTGCCATATTAATTAATGGAATGTGGTTTTAACTTTTTAGTTCCTAGATCATTTGGAACTTTATACCTGATCTTCATTTTGTCAAAATTGTTCCCTTATACTGTTTTCCATTATTATTTGTGTATGATTTCGATCATTTGAGAATTATTTTTGGTATTTTCTGTATTATAGTGGATTACATAAATTTTAGGTACAGTGACTAATTGCTACCAAAACACTTAGTAAAATGTACATCTTTTGCACCATATTATGAAATGTTTCTTTAAATTTCAGATACACAAATGATAAGCTCCAAAGCAACCTTGAATATGAAAACCAAAGCTGGAGACATCACAATTCCAGACTTCAAGTTACATTGCAAACCTGTAGTGATCAAGGCAATATGGTACTGGCACAAAAGTAGGCACATAGAGTAGAAAACCCAGAAATGAACCCACAACTATATGGTCAGCTAATCTTCAACAAAGTAGGGATGAATATCCAATGTGAAAAAGACAGTCTCTTCAACAAATGGTGTTAGGAAAATTGGACAGCAACATGCAAAAGAATGCAACTGGAACACTTTCTTACACCATTCAGTAAAATAAATTCAAAATGAATTAAAGACCCAATGGGAGACCTCCAACCATAAAAATCCTACAGGAGAACACAGGCAGTAACCTCTTTGACATTGGTTGTAGCAACTTTTTTCTAGATATGTCTCCTGAGGCAAGGGAAATAAAAGCAAAAATATACTATGGGCACTTAATCAAAATAAAAAGCTTCTGCACAGTGAAGGAAACAATCAACAAAACTAAAAGGCAACCTATGGAATGGAACAAGATACTTGCAAATGACATATCTGATAAAGGGTTAGTATAAAAAATAAAGGACTTACAAAACTCAACATTCAAAAAATGAATAATCCAGTTAAAAATTGGCAAAAGACATGAATAAGTGTTTTTCCAAAGAAGACATATGGATGATATGGATATTCAGACACATAAAAAGATGCTCAACATCACGGATCATCAAGGAAATACAAATCAAAACTATAATGAAATACCACGTCATACCTGTCAGAATAGCTAAAATAAAAAACACAAGAAACAAGGTGCTGGCAAGAATGTGGAGAAAATGGAAGCTTCTTGCACTGTTGGTGAGAATGCAAACTGGCTCAGCCACTCTGGAGAACAGTATGGAGGTCCTTCAAAAAGTTAAAAATGGAGCTACCCTATGATCCAGAAACTGTAGTGCTCGGTATTTACCAAAAGAATATAAAAATACTAATTAGAAGGGATACATGTACTCCAGTGTTTATAGCAGCATTATTTATGATAGCTCAATTATGGAAAGAGCCCAGATGTCCATCAACTGATGAATGGATAAAGAAGATATATACATATAATGGAATATTACTCAGCCATCAAAAAGAATGAAATCTTGCCATTTACAATTATATGGATAGAGCTAGAAAGTATTATTATGTTCAGTGAAATCAGTCAGTCAAAGACAAATACCACATGATTACATTTATATGTGGAATTTAAGAAACGGAACAAATGAGCCAAGGGTAAAAAAGCAGAGAGAGAGAAGCAAACCAAGAAACAATCTCTTAAGTAAAGTTATCAGAGGGGAGGAGGATGGGGGATGAGTAAAATATGTGATGGAAATTAAGACATGCACTTGTGATGAGCACCAGATGTTGTATGGAAATGTCGATTTACTGTACTGTGCACCAGAAATTAATATTACACTGTATGCTACCTGATGGGAATTTAAATTGAAACTTTAAAAAATAACATTAAAAAAACAAAACAAGACAAGAGGCCTCACCAAATGGAGGCAGGAATGGAGACGCCTGGGCTACCAATGGAAATATGCAGACAGCAAGGTTGACCAAGAGGGCTGAGTGATTGACTGAAACTTTCTCGAGGGACAACGATGCATTAGCTTTACATCAAGTCCGGCGAGGGGAAATAGCTTCCCCCTGGGAGAACGTCAAGGTAAAGCCTTTGTAAGTGTCTAGGGTCAGGCCTGAAAAATCACACATAAGATTTGTTCCTGGAACCAAATTTCTTTTTTTTTTTTTAAGTTTTTATTTATTTTGAGAGACAGAGAAAGCAGAGGGAAGGCAGGGAGAGAGAGGAAGAGAGAGAATCCAGGCTGTCAGTGCGGAGCTGGATGCGGGGCTTGAACCCACAAATCATGAGGTCATGACCTGAGCTGAAACCAAGAGTCAGGTGCTTAACCAACTGAGCCACCCAGGTGCCCTCTGGAACCAAATTTCACAATGAGGATATTTTTAAAAATGCAATTTCTTAGCTCTCAAATTCAATAACTGCAGGTACACGTACACACCATATTGTGTGTCTGTATACAAACACTTCTTATGTATAAAAGAGAGAAACAGATGACCATATTAGTTTAAGACTAGTTATTACTCTACTTTTGTTGAATACTAGGTAAGACTATTGAAAAATAGAAGTATCACACACACAAACATAAGTGAATGATAATTTTCATAAGTGTAGTTATATGTGGTTATTCATTTCATTAATAATGATACAACTCAAAATAGTTTGGAAGGCAAGCTATAATGATTGCCTTCAGTATTTGTGTCTCATTTTGGGGAAAATATCCTTCCTCAGTGATAGCCAACTTACTATTTTTTTGATATTCAGAAAAAAATGTATTATAAGCCAATTATAATCTGGGTTACTGAATCATTATATGAGCAGTTTTCAAATTTTATCCTACCTCAGATCCTTTCTTAAAAAATATGAAAAAAATGAGTGAATGTTTTAAATATCGCTTGTTTGTTTTTGTTTTTTGTTTGTGTTTTTTTTTTTTTTTGTCAACCATGAGGGACTACTTAAACATGCAACATTCCTTTAAAATATAAATATTGTCCTAATTTTTAAAAGCACATTTATATTTATCCAGACTGCATTCCACAATAGATCATAGCCCATTGCATAGCAGGAGAGATACAGTTGCTTCAAAAGTGTTGTTTTCGATCAACTTCAGAATCCCGTTAGATTTTGTATCAAACTAGCTCTATGGACGTAAGTCATACACCTGTCTTCTTTTTGCCATTGACCTGTGATTAAGAACAGCCAAATATAAGTTTCGATAAATAGAATTAGGGGCGTCGTTTATGATCAGGGGACTGTGTAATTAAATGGAATATTACTCTTTCATGGGATTTTTTAAATTGAGATGAAATGCCTATACCCTGTAATACAGAAAGTATACACATGCACAAATACATACATGTTACTTGATTCCAAAAACATGGCGTATATATCTTTTACTGGATAATTGAGATTATGTTTAAATCGTCGAAGAGTTAAAAAAGAATAAACCAGAATATGTTTCTTATTACACATATGTGTGAGATGGTCCTCACAACATTTCGTTTTTAACTTTTCTTGGGGTGAAATTCTCACAACATAAAATGATCCATTGATGATTTTATTTTATTTTGTTTTATATTTTACTGTATTTTATCTTATTTTATTTTACTATTAAGCTTATTTTGAGAAACAGAGAGGGCAAGCGGTGTAGGAGCAGAGAGAGAGGGGAGAGAGAGAGAATCCTAAGTACGCTCTGTACTGTCAAGGCAGATCCCGCGGTGGGGCTTGAACTCGCAAACTGGGAACCGTGAGATCGTGACCTGAGCAGACACCAAGAGTCAGATGCTTAACCAACTGAGCCACTCAGGTGCTCCATCCATTAACCATTTGAAAGTATACTATGTCATGGCATTTAGTACATTCGCCATATTGCACAACCATCACCTCTACCTAGTTCTAAGACATTTTCATCATCCCAAAAGGAAACAAAGCAGTCATTACTCAGTTCCCCTCCCCTCTGCTCCTGGAAACCGTTGGTCTACCTTCTGTTTCTGGGGGTTTACCTCTTCCAAAAGTTTCATGTAAATGGAATCCTACAATATGTGACATTCTGCGGCTTCTCTCGTTAGGCGTGTTTTCAAGGCTCCTTCTCGTGGTAGCCCAGCAGCACTTTATTTCTTTGATGGCTGAATAATATTTAATTGCATGGTTTTACCACCATTGTTTATCCACTCAGCAGCTGATGGACATTTGACTTGATATCACCTCTTGCTGTTGTGATTATTGCTGCTATGAACGTTTTTGTAAAACATTTCAACACCGGTCTTCAATTATTTTAGGCATATATCTAGGAGTAGAATTACAGGGTCATGTAGTAATTCTGTGTTTAACTCTTACAGGAACTGCCGAGAGGCTTTCTATAGTGACTTCACAATTCTGCATTCCAACCAGCAACGTACAGGGGTCTGGTTTTTCACAGCCATGTCGACACTAGTTATTTTCTTTTTTTTAAATGCTTATTTATTTATTTTGAGAGAGAGAGAGAGCAAGAAGGGAAGGTGCAGAGAGAGGGAGAGAGAGAGAGAATCCCCAGCAAACTCTAAGCTGTCAGCGTGGAGCCGGAGGGGGGGCTCCAACTCACGAACAGCAAGATCACGACTTGAGCTGAAACCAAGCGTTGGAGGCTTAACTGATGGGGCCACGTAGGTGTCCCTACACTAGTTATTTTCTGACTTTTATTTGCACTTTCTGAATGACTGATGATGTTGAACATCTTTTCTTGTGCTTGTTGGCTGTTAGTAAATCTTCCTCAGAAAAGTCTATTCTAACTTTTTTTTTTTTTTAATTTGGATCGTTTGCTTTTTTCTTGTTGAGTTGTCAGAATTCTTTATATATTTTATATATTAAACCCTTATCAGATATAGGGTTTACAAATATTTTCTCCCATTCTGTAGATTGTTTCTTTCATTTTCTTGATAGTGTCCTTTAATACAAAAAAGTTTAAAAATTTTGATGAAGTCCAATTCATCTAATATTTCCCTTTGTTGCCATGCACTTAATGTTATTTCTAATTCTAAATATGAGTAAATATATATGAACTCTCATGTCTTCCATTCCCATGACACCCCTAGTGTCATGTTCATACCGTGTGACTGACTGGTCCAATTATGTACATGTTACTCAATCTGGTTCAATGAGTGCCTTCCATGGGACTCTTGATTTGAGTTTGAGTATGTCAGAAATTCTCAGTGATAGTGCCAGAGGTATACAATATAAAATTATTATCGTGTTGGTAGCCATATATCCTGCCCCATGGAGAAAAGCTATAGCTAGCGAGAATCACACGAATATGAGAAGAGAATCAGAGACAAGTCCCTGATTATTAAGGCCTTAGGCTACAGTGGTCTCTGTCCCTCAACTTTTTTTCAATGAAATTGCTTATTACTAAGGAAAATTCCTAAAGAAATTCTTAATCCTTTATTTTTTAAGCTAAGTGAATTTCAGGTTTCTTTCCATGCATGCAAATGAGTCCAACTAATACATGGCTAATTTGAGCTACATAGAGCATTAAAATGGAAAGTGATGCTTAATCAACTAAATTACCACAGCATTGATTTTATTTATCCTGTAAGTTAAATAATTAGACTCACTTCCTTGTCTCCTCAAGGAGTGCCACTCCCTCATCACTCTGAATTTTGCTTATTCAATATCATCTTCTTTTTTTCCCTTAAATTCAACTTCTGCTTCTGAACTTGCTCTGAAGTTATATCTTAACCCTTAAGAATCACTCATCCCAAATATTCATAGGTTCTCTCTTTTCCTTAATTACTTCAACATAGCCCATATTTTCCATTATATAAATATGTACATGGTCCTCATCAGTGTTAACTTTCAGTAAATAATACCGTATTGGAATTAGGTTACGAAAGCAAGAATTTCTGTAACAAAAGAACAAGAAAATGCTATTGGCTTCCAAAGCCAAGAAATACAATCAAATAACATAAAGGCATCAGAAGGAGAGATTACGCCATCTTTTCACACACAGCATTCACTCCCATTCCCCGTCTCTCTATGCACCTTCGCTGTTGTGCTTTTCTCTGCATTAGAGTGAGACTTGCTCCCTTCCAAATTCTCTGATGGTCAAAATCTATCTCCGTTATCTGTAACAGTATAATAATACCTCAAAACTTGAGTGCTAAAAACTGTGCACTTTTATCATCTCAGTTTCCACGAGTCGTGAATCCAGACATGGCTTAACCGAGTCTTCTGTTTCAAGTCTCTCACCAGCGGATAATCAACGGATGGGATGGAGGTGGGGATTGCATCGGAAAGCCCGAATGGGGAATAAACAACTCTTAAATTCACCCATGTGTCTGTTGGCAGGTTTTATTTCTTCAAGAAGCATTAGACTGAAGGCATCAGCTGCTTCTTGGCTGCCAGATAGCAGCCACCTTCAGTTGCTGCTCCTACGGGCATCTTGTTTCAACAGGCTACTTGCTTCAACAGAATCAATAAAAGCAGTCCGTTAACACACTCATCTTCTTTTCTAAACACGGAAGTAGTCATATTCTATTAGTTAGAAGCAAGTCATTAGATTCAGCCCATAAGGGGAGTGGTAATTATGCAAAGGCATGAACAGGAGGCAGGAATCACTGGACTATCTCAGGAGACTATCTCCACAGTATCATTACTGTTGTGTATAGTGAATGTTTGTTCATTAAATCAACTCATATTCACGGAGTCCTTACACTATCGCAAAAAATGTGTTAGGGCTTAGGGGATCAAGAGTGGATTTTACATATATATTCTCTAGCTCTCATTAAAAACAAAACAAAACAAAACAAAACAAAAACTTCTGAAAGTTAAAAATAAACTCTTCCCTTTTCTTATTGTTCCTGCAGATAAATAATGATTATTCTCTGAAACCCAGATCACTGACCCTGCGCTTTCCTTCCTAGAGATGTTTCTTATTCATATTACCTGAAAACTGATATCCCAAAGTGATGGTGGTGGGCTTTCTCACAACCCACAAACCCTGGTGGCAGAATTGAGGAACAGGGAGATGGTGTTGTGAAGTATTAAAGAAACTACTTTCACTGCTTCTCCCCAAGAAGTTTGCTTCTCTGTGCTCCCTCAATGACCTCTAAGTTTATCTCTCCTTCAGGAATATTCCTCTTGGCAACTATTCACTGTAATCTTGAAGCCTAGTTTATATGTGCAATGCTACCTTTTTTTTTTAAATAAAAAAAAAGAAATAAAATTATTTACTATAATAAATACACGTTTAGCACTTGCCTTCATGTGTTTCTTGTCTGGAAATAACACTTCCCAAGATAGAAATGATGAAAAAAATTCAAATAAGATCTATACATAAGCATTAAAGAAACTCACACAGAAATATGTAGGAAGGATGGAAGTTTCTTTAGGAATGTGGATAATAATTAGAGCCCTCAAGATTCTTCGAAGACTCAAGAGAGAAACTATCAAGGGAAGGAAATGAAAAAGTGTTCTTTACAAGTTCAACAGCATGTTCAAAAGCCAGGAAGCAAGACTTAGAATGACGAGATCTGTGTGGCTGAAGCAGGGTAGCAAGACAGGAACTGAGGCTGGAGACATTGACCAGCTGGGCTTATAAGGGCCCCGTAAGCTCTCGTAAGAAGTATAGACTTTTTCTAGGTAACTTTGAGTGGTATTAAACAGAAAAGTCACACATACCATTTTTTTTGTTTTAAGAAGATTAATCTTTTATAGCTTAGCTTTTATAGCACAGCATGATTTATGTCAGGCTTTCTCAAAACTATACATCATCTCGCTTGAACTCAATCTGTACACTGCTTAACCCATTATCATGTGCAGAGTTTTTAAAGCTATTTTCAAACACTTTCCTTCCACCACTTCCAGTGCCACCGCATTGCATTCTAATATCTACAAGTTATATTCACAGACGTATTTAAAAGTATGAAAGCCGTTAATGTACTTAACACATGCTTATGTTCATCTCTTTTACATGGAGTTTACCTTCTGCAGAAAATGCGTGATTGTGATTTGGCTTAGAGATTTTTCTGTTTCATTACTGAACCACTTCAAAAATCTGCTCTTAAAATATGACTTGCCATCATTTTATGGACTAAATGGAATGAGTTGATCTCAGTACCCCTGTTTTAAGTGCTCTCATCACAACCAAGCGATGTGATTGAGGTAATTGACTCCCTAGAGAGGAGTGTCTCGCAATGAGTTATTTAGTCTACTGTCATACTCCCACAAAACTTGGATGGTGTCTTATTAACAGAGCAAAGTGCAGAACATGTTTCACTGCAATACAGTTGTTATATCTAATCTTAAATTGTAGGAGTCACTCTATGTTTAGCTTGAAATAAAGGATGTTTTGTTGTTGATTCTACAAGCTGTGAACCTTGAAATGCTAGGATCATTCAGACTTAGACACTTATTGTTTTGAAATAAGCATACCTCAGAAAAATAAAATATATCTTTGATTAGCTTTTTGTAGTATTTTCTGACAAGTAGCTATCATTAACCATTAGAGTGTATGACTTATGAGAATACTGCTCGTATTTTATAAGCTTTGTTTCGACCTCATTTCAATTACCAATATCCCAAAAATGGTCCTCAGAGCAACATGAATCAGCTCCCTCTGAACTTTTTTAAAGAAATATAGCTGACACACATGTTACATTAATTTTAGGTGCACCACGTAGTAATTGGGCAAGTCTATATGTTATGTTGTGCTCACCACAAGTGTAGCTACTCTCTGTTACCATATAACTTTATTACAGTATCACTCAATATATTCCCTATGCTGTACCTTTTATCTCCGTGACTTATTTATTTCATACCTGGTCCCCTGGACCTCTCACTCTCCTTCGACTATTTCACCTAACCCTCCTTATTAATTTTTTAGTATAATTATTCTTAACAGTTTTTCGTTCTGTTAGTGGGACTGATGAAAATATTCATGACTTATAAAGTAAACAGTGGCCATGAGGAGTGAGTTTATTTATTTATTTTTGAGAGAGACAGACAGAATGCAAGTGGTTAGGGGCAGAGAGAGAGAGGGAGACACAGGATCTGAAGCAGGCTCCAGGCTCCGAGCCTTCAGCACAGACTCCGACGCGGGGCTCGAACTCACGAGCTGAGATCATGACCTGAGCGGGAGTCCGGAACTCAACCAACTGAGCCACCCAGGCGCCCCAGTGAGGACTGAGTTTAAAGGACCCTGGGCTGAATTCCAGTTTCCATGCCTGTTAATTATTATTTTTAAGTCTATTTATTTATTTTGAGGGGTGGAGAGGGACAGAGAGAGGGAGAAAGAATCCCAAGCAGGCTGCAGGCTGTCAGTGGAACCCAATGCAGGGCTCGACCCCGTAAACTGTGAGATCGTGGCCAGAGCCAAAAGCAAGAGGGCTCTCAACTCACTGAGCTACCCAGGTGCCCCATGCCTATTAATTATTTTGATAAGATGTTCAATATTGCATCACTTTATATTAAATAAAACCTTTAGTAAAAGTCACAATTCAACTAGATTGTGATTAAAATTAGTCATACTATTTGAACTGCCTACCATTAAGATAAACTCCAAGGCCCTGGGATAAAAACGAAACAAAACAAAACAAAGCAGCTTGTATCAGTTACCCTTTTACAAGTTTCCTTACGTTTTCTAACTCTTCTCATGAAGCCACAAATGTTTTTTCATATCATATGTGTACAGTTAGTATTTTAAGGAAAGTGACCAAGAAGAATGGGCTGATGTTACCAATAGTAATGGGTGAGCCTATGATATTAATAA